>NC_045163.1:367836-372836 GCF_900700415.2 Clupea harengus | reverse complement strand
ACTCATTCAGTCTATATATTTGACACTGAGAAATCACTATTTTGCGTAGAATAACACTATTTGACTTCTGACACTTTCACTAAGTTCAGACGCCATGTTTACTTGTCACTAAACTGCTTAGTAAGCAAATGTTCTGGAAACTTGAGACACAGCCATATTTTTAAAAGGTGAACAATAGCTACAAGTTGATTTACTTGACCAAGACGAGTAGATGAAGTCTGCATGACTATCATCTGAATGCATGCTTCAATGAAAGGCATAACACTCAATGAGATTTGACCTTTTGTACAAAGGAGTTAACATGGCCAATGCTACAAGTTAGCTTAAATAGCTTCATTGTGCAGTATCTTAAATTTCTTCACAACTTTCCATACCATCATAACTTTTTGTGTTCTTCTGGATCCCACTGTATACTGTATACAGTCAGTGAGACAGAGAGAGAGAGGGAGAGTGAGCTTTAATGAGTAGTATTCAGAAGTGAAGATCACATTTGTCACATATCAGAAATTCCACCCTACAGCACAACTGCCTCTTTTTGCAGCTGTTTGCTGTTCCCGTCTACTCATTCTAATGGGTCTCAGAGGGAGACGCTCCTGGCTTTGCACAAGCCACGGATATTGGTTTTGGCTTCCATCCCCAGATGTGCTTTCAACCAATCCCAAACTTCCAACACTGCATAATCTAGCCAATGATAGGCCGGCAGCTGACATACGCCTCCTAGTCAGACTAGTTGAGTGTTTCTAAGCCAAATCCATTTCTACAGATCTCCTCCAGCTAGAGAGGAAAGATTTGTCATTCTTGTTGTAGTTATTTTTCTGTTCTGATAAGCACAACACAAAAGACAGAAATGAAGATTACACAAGCAGGTGACAAATATGTGATTTGTCAGACAGGGCTTTGCACCCACGTTTGCCTGTGTGTTCAACAGTTCAGTTATTGCAGACATGCTGTTGTGTGAGGAACTTATCATGAAATGATTGCATGTGTTATTTGTAGAGCTTCACATATCGTAAGGCTGTATGTGGGTCAGGTCGATGTATCAGTCTTTGTTTCTCCACTGTATGGGGGAACCTATATCAGGACCCGTTGAACTTTAATCTTTATGTGTCAACCCTTTTTATTTGTATTTGTCCATTTTCTGATAAACACAATGTTGTTGTGTTGTGATGACATCTCTGACCAATTCACACACAAACCTCCAGTCTCCAGTCTTTGCTATCTGGCCTTAGTTCTCATAAGTAAGTAAGTAAGTAAGTAAGTAAGCAGATGTGATTTAGATTTTGACTTTGCAGCTGGTTTACTGAGATTTAGAAAGCTGGAGACAACAAGTGCTTTGTTTCCCCACTGGCTTTGGTCACTTTCCTTGTGAATGTTCCCAATTCAAGGCTAAGGAGGTTAGAAACTGTGTGTCCAGATCTGTGCTGCTCCTTCCCTAGTGTGACATTCAGACACATCTCCCTTCATGGCAGGGCAGGGTTATTATGGGGCTGCAATGGGAATGTAATGGGACCTGTTAGGAGTATTGGTGATCAGTGAATTACTGCTGACGGATGACTGCATTGCTGAAATAACACAGATGTGTAAGAAGATCATCCTCCTCTCCCTGCTACATTCCATACAGACCCTCTCTTAGCATGTTCGGCTCCTCCTTACACATCCCTAACATACTATCTATTTCATTGCCTAGGGTCCCTCCTTCCCTAACATACTATCTATTTCATTGCCTGGGTTCTCTCCTTCCCTAACATACTATCTATTTCATTGCCTAGTTTCCCTCCTTCCCTAACATACTATCTATGTTCCCTCCTTCCCTAACATACTATCTATGTTCTCTCCTTCCCTAACATACTATCTATTTCATTGCCTAGTTTCCCTCCTTCCCTAACATACTATCTATGTTCCCTCCTTCCCTAACATACTATCTATGTTCTCTCCTTCCCTAACATACTATCTATGTTCTCTCCTTCCTTGCTGGCTGTGTTTTTCTGTGTTTGTTTCTAGTGCAGCTGGGCTTATCTTCACTTCTCACCCCTCCACTGCTACCGCTGCTAACCTTGTGTATCTGTCTCACCCCTCCACTGCTACCGCTGCTAACCTTGTGTATCTGTCTCACTCCCTTCACTGCTACCGCTGCTAACCTTGTGTATCTGTCTCACTCCCTTCACTGCTACCGCTGCTAACCTTGTGTATCTGTCTCACTCCCTTCACTGCTACCCATGCTAACCTTGTGTATCTGTCTCACCCCCTCCACTGCTACCTCTGCTAACCTTGTGTATCTGTCTCACCCCTCCACTGCTACCGCTGCTAACCTTGTGTATCTGTCTCACTCCCTACACTGCTACCGCTGCTAACCTTGTGTATCTGTCTCACCCCCTCCACTGCTACCCCTGCTAACCTTGTGTATCTGTCTCCTCCACTGCTACCGCTGCTAACCTTGTGTATCTGTCTCACTCCCTTGGTCTCTCTGGCGCATGAGCTACATATCAGCTTAAGTTGTTACTATCTTCTCAGTTCGCTACCGTAGGCCACAACATGCACTCTGTACAAGTGCACACTGGCACACGTTATTGCCCCTCAGAGAGACTTGCATAAGGTCGAAAGGTCAAGATTTTGGAATGTGGGTGAAGTCCTCAGGGGGATCCTGTTTACCTTCAAAACTTGTGACCTGATTAGATATTCCATATACCCACATTTCTCACGGAACCACCCCTAATTACATGCTATACCATGAATAGATTTAATCCATTGAATTTGGGACCATCTAATCTTTTGTGTTGAGATTTGAAACTGCCTGTATCAGAAGACATTGCCTTCAGTGTCTGAATGAGGGGGGAGACATTAAACCACAGACCGCAGGCAAAATAATGTAGCCTTCAGTGGCGCCAAACCTGATTTAGGCTCGTTAAATATACAGACCCATTCTGAGAGTAGCCGGAGGTGGGGTGTATGCAACAGCAATTCAAAAACAAATATCCACAAAAACCCCATTCACTCTGGTCCTCCTCCTGAGGCCTGTAAATCAACCGTGTACAAATCCCTCCTGGTAAACATGTTCCTGAGGGAAACTGGGCATGTCTTTAGCTGTTATTCACAGGAACACAGTTTGGACCCCTGATTGTCTGTTATTCACAGGAACACAGTTTAGACCCCTGATTGTCTGTTATTCACAGGAACACAGTTTAGACCCCTGATTGTCTGTTATTCACAGGAACCCAGTTAAGACCCCTGATTGTCTGTACTTCACAGGAACACAGTTAAGACCCCTGATTGTCTGTTATTCACAGGAACACACTTTAGACCCCTGATTGTCTGTACTTCTAGTCCCTACTGGTGGACCCACCCCTTGTTTCATCCAAAAGTAGCTCATAGCTAAATGTTTAGTACATGTAGACGCCACCATAATGATTTCTTATATCAAGTCTCATATGTTTTTTTCATTGATGTGCTCAACTGAGAAAAGGAAAGATGATACCCTAATATACTTTTAATGGAAGGGAGCATGAGAGGAAAGAGAACATACTGCGTTCTATGCTATCTTGAGGGTCATTCAGTTCACGCACACACACTGACATAATCTTGATTTCTCTCTCCTTTCCCTGTCGCTCCCTCTCCCTCCCTCTCTCTCTCTCTCTCACTCTCTCTTACACACACAGACAGACAAACATGCACACACGCACACACCCTCACACACACACACACACACACACACACACACACACACACACACACACACACACACACACACACACACACGCACACACCCTCACACACACACACACACACACACACACACACACACACACACACACACACATGCACACACCCTCCCTTTGCATCAAAATAGTCCACAACTGGAGCAGGTGGTGGAGGGGTAGTCTGGTCTGGTTGGGGCAGGTTTACGCCAGTTGTCCTCAGCAGAGAGCAGCTGGGGGCAGAATCTGTACAAATTCTGCCCCCGTCCCCCATTTCTAAGAAAAGGGGGTCATGGGCTGAAATGGCTACTTTGTTTACCGGTATCAATATCTCAGGAATGGAAAGAGATGAAGACCTCCCTTCTGTATGCAAAGACTCTAATAGATAATCAGTGTGTTAGATGGATCAACATGTGCTATCAAAGACTCTAATAGATAATCAATATATAATCAGTGTGCTAGATGGATCAACATGTGCTATCAAAGACTCTAATAGTGTGTGAGATGGATCAACATGTGCTATCAAAGACTCTAATATATAATCAGTGTGTTAGATGGATCAACATGTGCTATCAAAGACTCTAATAGTGTGTGAGATGGATCAACATGTGCTATCAAAGACTCTAATATATAATCAGTGTGTTAGATGGATCAACATGTGCTATCAAAGACTAATAATAGTGTGTTAGATGGATCAACATGTGCTATCAAAGACTCTAATAGATAATCAATATATAATCAGTGTGTTAGATGGATCAACATGTGCTATCAAAGACTAATAGATAATCAATATATAATCAGTGTGTTAGATGGATCAACATGTGCTATCAAAGACTCTAATAGATAATCAATATATAATCAGTGTGTTAGATGGATCAACATGTGCTATCAAAGACTCTAATAGATAATCAATATATAATCAGTGTGTTAGATGGATCAACATGTGCTATCAAAGACTCTAATAGATAATCAATATATAATCAGTGTGTTAGATGGATCAACATGTGCTATCAAAGACTAATAGATAATCAATATATAATCAGTGTGTTAGATGGATCAACATGTGCTATCAAAGACTAATAGATAATCAATATATAATCAGTGTGTTAGATGGATCAACATGTGCTATCAAAGACTCTAATAGATAATCAATACATAATCAGTGTGTTAGATGGATCAACATGTGCTATCAAAGACTCTAATAGATAATCAATATATAATCAGTGTGTTAGATGGATCAACATGTGCTATCAAAGACTAATAGATAATCCAATATATAATCAGTTGTGTTAAATGGATCAACATGTG
>NC_045163.1:196617-367336 GCF_900700415.2 Clupea harengus | reverse complement strand
TCAACTGGCTGACGATCTGAATGTGTTTTACTGCAGGTTTGATCACCCCACATTCACACCCCTCATCCACTCCAACTCAAACTTCACACAGTCAACTGCACCCCCTGTTATCACCTCCACCCTTCCCCCTGACTCCCCACCGGCACTGACGGTCTGTGAAGAGCATGCGTGTCAGCTCTTTCAGAGACAGAAGATAAGGAGAGCATCAGGCCCAGCCGGTGTGTCACCCTCCTGTCTGAAAGCCTGCGCTGATCAGCTGGCTCCCATCTTCATACGGATCTTCAACAGATCTCTGGAGCTGTGGAAATCCCCTCCTGTTTCAAACACTCCACCATCATCCCAGTCCCTAAGAAGCACTTATATAATTTATTTTAAATCGATGGACCCAAACCAGGGCTCTCCATCAGTTGTATTCCACTGTGAGAAATGGGAAAGGTGAACCACAATGGTTTCAGCAGTTGTTGCCCTATGTGCAGAGGTTAACCTCTACCTCTCCTTATCTTTCCTCTAATGCTATCTCCTCTAACTAGGACTGTCTCCTTGGCTGTGGTGGTTTTCAAAAGCTTCTCTTCCAAACCTGAGAAAATGGTTTTATTATAGCATAAAATTATAGAAGGACCCCATGATACGTCACCTATGGATACTGGGAGTTGACCAGTGTACGCAATGGTGATGATTCCAATGACGGGTAAGTCTCCCTAATAGCCACAGTTTACCCTAAACGAAACTCGTACATGAGCTGCAGCAACAGGGAATGTCAGGGCAAGGCAACTTTATTTATTTATATAGCGCATTTCATGCACATGTGCAAGTCAATGTGCTTTACATACACAATAACAGGAAAGACAATAAAGAATTAAGATAAATAAATAAAATAAAAATGATAAAAAATAAGAGTTAAGTGAAACAAGTAAAAATAAGTTGATAAACATAAAAATAAAAGATTAAAAAGTAAGTGTACTGGAAGAACATACTCATATGGAATATAGGTGCTACAACTCACAGTTTAGACAAGTACTGCTGTAGCAAGCAAATCAGTGTTCATAAGCCTGACAAAACAGGAAAGGGCTGAGCCTTGATTTAAAAGTATCAACATTTGGGAAACATCTAAGTGTTTCTGGGAGTTTGTTACAGGAATAAGAAGCAAAATATTTGAATGATGCTTTACCACGTATTGTTTTAGGTCTATAAACACTAAGCAGTCCCTTTCCAGAAGACCTAAGGGTGATGGTTGATAGAGAGTAAGAAGATCTAGGAGGTATTTGGGGCCCAAACCATTTTTCAATACGCTGTAGTTTTTGGAGGGTTTTCTTAGGAAGGCCGGAACTGCCTGTTGCAGTTATCTAGTCTATTAGAGATAAAAGCATGGATAAGCTTTTACAGGTCTGGTTTAGATAGAAGGCCTCTAATCCTTGCTATATTTTTTAGGTGGTAATATGCTGACTTGGTTAGTAAATTAATCTGGTTTTCAAAGTGTAATTCAGCATCTAATATAACACCCAAGTTTCTGGCCTGATTTGTAGTCCGTAGTGATAGAGTTTTTAGATAGGCACTGACTTTAATTCTCTCGTTTTTGTTGGGACCAAAAACAACTACCTTACCTCATCTACCTAATATGTTGGCACTCTGAGATTCTTCTGAATGAAGAGTGCGTTACAAATAAAATTAATTATTATTATTACCTCCTCTACCAAAGACTAAAGTGTCTGTTTGTGTCTAACTTGTGTAATTTGATGAACCTGCTTGAAAACGTCTAACAGTTGCGACAGACAAAGAGCAATATAATGAAGAATTACGGAATGGAATTTGTTTTGCAATTGCATTATTTAGTCAGAAAAAACACACACTTTTCAGCTGTAGTCTGTAGGCAAGTTGTTGGAACTGGGAAATATCTCGAACGCTTTTTTCGAACGTTGTCGAATGTTTTTCTCGAACGCGCCATCTCTCCCAGCCAAGTTAAGCTGTGCACATGCGCAATGACAAACGTTATTGTATGGGAGTGTGTCGCATCTTGAAATTGTTCTCTCCACGCATTAACGGATCTATCTACCCATCTATCTCGATAGATATTTATTGCCAGGAGCATTAAGTGAAAATATGGCAGACCCAAGAATACGACAAATGAAAATAAAGACGGGAGTCGTGAAGCGGTAAGGATATGTTTTGATGTCTCGCTAGCTACACTAGGGTAGGTGTTTTCATGTCAAGCTAGGTGTACGTGGTAGGTCTTAACAAAACCGCAATGTGAGCGTCTTTTTCACGTTAAGCCAATTGTAAATTCTACACAAGTTAGCTGGTTCCCACAACAACAGACGAAATGTGTCAGCCAACATTAGATGGGCGTCTAGCCGTGGCGTCCAACATGAAGTGAAATGGGACAGGTCTCGTGCTGCACTCTGCACCCCCACCAAATCGTAACCGGTTGTGCTGTGCAAAAAAATAATGATGCAATGTTGCCCATGATGAACAATGATTTCGTTGTTGTGCACTGGGCTAGAGTCAGGCTAACTTGTAAAATAGCTTGACAACTTTTTACAGGTTGTATCAAAAGGAATGCATTAAACGACAACAGAAGTCCGAGGTAAGCTACTACTTTACTGCGTTAACCAACGTTACTTTATCAGGTTAAGGAGGACTGCAAACCAATATAAGTCTTAATACTACAAAATATAGTTGAAGCGATAGTGTTTTCAAGATATGCTAACTTGTGGACTTTATTTTTTTCATCAAAAACTGCAATATCCTCGCGACGTCAGGAGAAATGGGCATTTTCCGGCAGGGGTGGGGAATGCGGCACGACACTGGCGTAAAACGATACTTTTTTTGCCACCGCTATTCTTAGGTTTACGGTGTATATTAACTACAGTAGAGTGTGGAAGTCGACCGGAAGTGTGTAGTTTTTAGAGTTAGCAGGTTAACACTTCCTGCTTTCATAGAAAAAATCCCTATGGAGAAATTAATGGTTTTTCGCGGAATATCGCCAGGAGCAAACCTAGGCAAAACCTTTGGGTAAGTTAAAATGTAGTTGTCAGTCGGTCTTTCGTAACTAACTGTTGTCTTGTCAAGTGAGAATAAATCTGTTGCTACCAATATGTTAAAGAGAAAAGATGAACTACATTGTGTTGCTTGCCTCAAGCAGCATTTGGGGGATTCAAGTGGTACCCATGGTTACAGACATGTTCGCTGTTTACACACACCTGCCTCAATCATGCCTTAGTAGTATGCTACATAGTTGAAATATATGAAAGGATGGACAAGTTAGTAAATATTTGAACTACATAATATTGTCTTCATCACTGAACTGCAAGAAGGACTGGGGTTTAGTCTGGCGGCTTTGAGACTGTGGCTGGTGCATTGAGCGATGAGACTAGGTCTGATGCATGCATGGGTGTGTACTAGTGGCTGTTACTGGGAAGAGCGATGCGTGACTGATGCGTGCATTCTTTCTAGCCTCTTCCTCTTGGACATCATAAATCATGTTCATTATGTTATGTTAAATGCTGTCTTATATAAAAAATCTCTAGCATACCTGGTGATAAGATTGCCGCTGTTGCTACGGATCCATGTCCATAGGTCATTGATAGAATGTGCCCCATTGTGACTGCAGCATCGGTGGCCAAGTGGTGATCATTCCTAACTTTAGAGCTGTAGACCTGGGTTTGATTCCTGTTCCTATCCAATTGTATTTAACGTCATGGTAGTGCACCGACAGATTCCGTATCTGTAGTAGGTGCCTCATAAAAGTACTGTGAAAATGCGGTTGCCACACAGAGCAACCTGGGGTAATGAAATGGTTGCCTCCACTTGTTTGCCTCGCGAACCAGGCAACCGTTAATTTTGCGCTAGATAACATCATCTGGAATGATTCAGGGGACACAGGTTCCTTAAATCAATACAATTGAGTTGAATTGAATGTAGGCACCTACCTGTTGACAATTTCAAATTGTCAATGTATTAGTAAGATACACCTTATTTGGGACCTTAACCCAAATGTAGCTTACAGACACTACAGTACTATAAAAAGTCGGCCCGATTTACTGTATGTATTTTGCTATCAAAAGGGGGACCAGTGGGTGTGGCTAGGATTGGGAGAGCTTTCTCTGTATGTTTGAGTGTATTCGTATTGGTTTGATGCCGAATATCAAATCTAATGACAAACATACTATAGGACTTCATACCTCAATAGAAGTTAGTTATAAGAGAACCATTTTTGCGTATGAAGCTCTTCCTGCCTCACCTGCTCCACTACTCGTTGCTCTTCCTGCTTGGTCTTGAGCAGTGAGCCAAAAACTTTCAGCTAAAGATGGAATGAAGAAACAAAAAAGGTGACGGTTCCGTTCCGCCACATGAAGGGGGCATATTGTAATGTCACCATGTTTTTTCGCAGTTGATGGTACAGGCCAGATGAGTTGGAAACAAAAAATGTATGCTAAATGTATGCTATCCTAAGTGTTGAAATGGTGCTTTGGTGCAAAACATAGCACACGCAAGTGCATCTAGCAAACGACAATGGTCTACTTCCATATTTATTTAGCTCTAAAATCACGTGAGTTTCTGTGAGATCCCAAATCCCTTTAATCGCCACTCTGAAATTGTATAGTATAAATGCCAAATGTGTGGTCCTGCGTTTTGACTAAATCATATGGTGTTTGCATTCTTACAATTCAAATATTAAAAATGTGTTTGTGTGCATTCCCCTTTTCTGCCAAAAACAAGGTTTTGTGAATATGCTGTGTTGAAGTGGTGTATTTTTAAAATGACAAATTTGATGATGAAAATGTGTTTTGTGCCAACATACAGTATGGTAGCAAATGAATCATAAATATTTGAAATACTATGAGGAAATATATATATATATAATATTTTTAAGTGAAATTTAAAAGCTGGACGGCCTGAATGAAATACAACTGTCAGGGTAGCACCAAGTTAATGGATTTACTGATTTTGTTGACAGACTTGCCAAAGAGAAGGTCCACTACATCAAGGAGGCCAAACAGCAGGAGGAGAAGATTGAGCGTATGAAAGCAGAAGCCGGAGATGAATATGTGATTAAGAAACAGGTTGGAGATTTTCTGCTTGTAAATATAACATGAATATTCATGAGACTTTATATTCATGTGTATGGGATGAGCATGGCAAATAGAATGAAGATATATATATATATATATATATATATATATGAGAGAGAGAGATATGTATATTAGAATAAAGATATACAGTGTGTATATATATATATATGTATAGATGAATATACATCTTTAATATACATCTCTCTCTCTCTCTCTCTCTCTCTCTCTCTCTATATATATATATATATATATAGAGAGAGAGATGTATATTAGAATATCTCTCTCTCTCTCTCTCTATATATATATATCTTCATTCTATTTGCCATGCTCATCCCATACACATGAATATAAAGTCTCATGATACAAGTTCAGACCCAAAAAGATCTAAAAATAGGGCTCAGGTTAAAAATATCCTGCAGTTTCTCTCTCTCAGTTTATCTTTTTGGGTCTGAACTTGTACCATGACTACCCCAGCAACACCCTAGCAAACACTACCATAATGCTAACCTTGCAACCATCATGACTACCCCAGCAACAATTTTAGCAACAACTTCAATGATTATAGCAACCGCCATGACTACCCTAGCAACATCCTAGCAACCACATTAGTTACCCCAGCAACACCCTAGCAAACACTACCATAATGCTAAACTTGCAACCATCATGACTACCCTAGCAACCACATCAGTTACCCTAGCAACATCCCAGAAACCAACACCATAACGCCAACCGAGCAACCACCATTACTATCCTAACAACCAGCATAGCAACCACTTCCTCCCTCACCACCACCTTATCCAATGGTGCACCTCCCTAGACATGGGGTGGCCGCCTCGGTCGCTCGCATGTTCACTAGAAAAAAAAAATGTCTTTGACTTGTTACATGTGGATGCTACCAAGTGATTGATGATGTCATTCTCTGCGATGACACCTTCCTGTGTGTTTGCCTTCTGCTCTAACACACAGATTGAGGTGCTACAGGAATGTCGCATGATGGTTCCCGACTGCCACCGACGCCTGACTATAGCACACGCCGATCTTCTGCAGTTACTTGTGAGTACACACACACACACACACACACACACACACACCACACACACACACACACATACTCTCTCTCACACACACACACACACACATACTCTCTCACACACACACACACACTCGCACACACATACTCGCACACATACATACTCTCTCACACACACACACACACACACACACACACATACTCTCTCACACACACACACACACACACACACATACTCTTACAGCCATTTTATACTTTATATAAGGGATAATGGATGTCGAGGTGTTCCATTATATGAAAATATTGGACAAGGCGGAGACAAAGAACTCCAAGGCGCGTGGCAGAATCACGGACAAGGATGGTGTTCGATAGTTTGCATGGTTGCCATCATAGATTAAAGAGTGAGCAAGACGGCTCTGTGTGTGTGTGTGTCTGTGTCTGTGTGTTGGTTGGCACCCATTGTGTTTCTACCTTTTCCTTTTATGCGCCATCATCATCTACTTCTTTTGGCCAGAGTATGGCAGCCCTTGTAAAATTAAATAAAAAAAATTAAATTTGGCACACTGATTCACTTCAGCAACTTTTCTGTGTGCGACTTAAGTACTCTAGCACCACCAATGGGTCAAAGTTGGAGGTACATTGACACAACTTTTATACCGTATGAGTCAAATTCCAAAATGAGACATCACTGGATTCTTTGGGTCACATCAAGTTCAACGCACCCTGACGTCAATTTACTCTGTGTTGGATTTTCTGCCATTTTGGATTTGATCGAAGTGGGTTTTGCTACTTCTCGGACAAACTCTCCAATCACCAAATTTGTCAGTGATTTGTTTTCAGACAGAGCACATGGTTGTTTTATTTTCGCAGACACGGGGTACGTGGGTCATTGGGTACACAGGTCCATGTACAGGTTGTCCAACCTCCATGCTTCACTGTCGGGCTTGTGCATCCACTGGTTCACGCCGAACCTTCTGGAATCTGAGCTGAACACATTTATCTTGACATTCCCTGTGCCAAGTCTAAAGCACTTGCCCATCCATTCTGTAGATGGAATTTGGAAGAGTTTGTAAAAAAAAAGCATGCCAAAAACAGGAAGTATTTCGCCAGGGGTGGAGCTTGCTTTTCCCATGAGTGCAAAAGATCAGAATCAGTGGAACAGTGGAAGACACCTTCCTGTCCCTGATGGCAAATACGCTTTTTTTCTTGGTAGCTATAGACTAAAGTGTACCCTCTCTCATGTCTTAGGAGGAGTCGTTTAGCAATCGGAAGGTTGCTATTTCGATCCCGACGACTCCTCATCAAGTGTCAAAGTGTTCAGTGGCTCCCGAAACGTGGCCTTAGGCTGAATGACCTGAACAATGGGGGGGGGGGGGGTTAATGACTATTAACACCCCACTGAGTTAAGACTGTGTTTTACAATTTTTTGCTATTTACGATTGACCAATTCATCCAGAGACATATGAGTACCAATCAAAAGCTGAGCCTATTCCTAATTACATCCGTTTGAAAAAGTAACATTGGTGTCAATTTGTCCTGGAGCTGTTTTGTGAATATCTTTCCTGTTTTCCATAGGAAGGCGAAGAGGATCTTGCAGAAGCAGAGGAATACAAAGAAGCACAGACCATACTGGATTCTGTGAAGCTGGATGAATGATTTGTCAACCACACCCACCTACATGCACACCTGTAAAAGCTCATTTTGATTCCTGTAGACAGGCCTGATTTGTAAAGCATGAACCATATATTCAATTATGTTTCCGCTTTTTTAATATATATTTTTTTTCATCCAACATGATTTGGCATTTTGTTTCTACATGTGTAAACCTCCCCCACCAATGCACTAAATAAAACATTTTTGTACAATTTATGGTTTTCTTATTTCCTTCCTTAAAATGTTTCTGTAAATCATCTTCAAGTTTAAGAGTTTGTTTCTGTTTCTGAATGACCAAACACATGTTAGTAATCTAATAATGAGAATGGAGTGAGTGAGTGAGTGGAGTCTGTATTCAGATGATAAAATACTATGGGCAAAATGAAATGCTTTCCCGAGTCTTCATTTCAATGAGTCCTTACCAATTACTTATACAAGATATCTTCCACCCAGTATGTTTTGCTTTTGCCCATGTTAGTCTTGCTCTGCTACTGGTCACTCAGATATGGCTTTTTCTTTGAAACTCTGCCTGTAAGGCCGCTATTCCAGGACCTTTTCACTGTTGAAGGCCGCTCATTTCTAGGGATTTCAAATGTGGCAGCTGAGGACCTGTGAGGTAAGTTTCGTTTTTTATTTATAGCTTCAATAAGACAAAATAAGGATATCAGAGGTATAAAGGATATGGGAAATAAAGAACAATATATCAGTTTATGCAGATGACATACTGGCATATATTAATGACCCAATCATTTCTGCCCCTACAGTGACGGATGACTTAGAACTCTGGTTATCAGATTAATCAGTCAAAATCAGAGGCAATGATGTTGGTCGGACAATGACCTACACAATTAGCAGGCAGGCTTCATTTTAGCTTGTCTCAACGGTTCAGATACCTGGGAATCGTTATAACCACAGACATATCACAACTATTCAAAGTCAACTATGGGAAATTGAAGGGCCTAATAAAAGCAGATCTTACGAGATAGGAACTTTTACCACTATCTTTGAATAGGATGCATAGAAACAAAAAGAATGAATATATTACCAAGGTTGCTTTTTCTTAGATGGGGGAGGCCTGGATTGAGCTAATCTGAAACGAGTCTACTGGGCAGCTCGTTAGCCAGTCTCAACAGTGATACAGTTTGGATTGGAATGGGGCAGAGTGACTTGCCAGATATGCCACTGGACTAAATCCCATTCCTGAGCCAAGATATTTGGGGCAAAAAGAAGATTAACAATATCTTTGTAAAAAACACCTTAAAACCATGGTCAGGGGTGATATAAAATTTAACTTTCCAGAGTTATAAGGATAGCTGATAACATAGATTTCCTCCAGACTTTTAAAAGATGGGAAGTGAAGGGTTTAATGATTTTAGATCAGTTGTTTCATTTTTAAATCATTTCAACAGCTACGAAATAAATAAGACTTACCAAACAAAGACTTTTTCAGATACTTACAAATAAGACACTATCTATATAAACATTGAGAATGGGAAAACCTTTGTACCTCACAATCTAATATTGAACTTTTCTTTATATCACCAATTGAGGGGACAGTCAAAACCAAGTGTGGATGGCAGGTTCGAATGAGGTACTCCAAGACCCCTCCTGACCCCTCTTGACCCCTCCTGACTATTCTTGCTACGTCAAGGGGGCCTCAGAACAATGCTGGAGGGTGTGTGGCTTGGTAGGAGACCACACATACATACTTCGGGACTGTCCAAAACAGACAAATCAGAATACTGGCAAAACATACAAAAGGAAATAAAAAAAAATCCCTATCTATAGAACTACCATTAGAACCATCCTACTTTATGTTAGGGGTTTTACCAGATGATCTTGAAGAGAATATTCAGTGTTGAGAATCCTCCTTTTGATAGCAAATAAAGCCACACCCTCCCACAGTAACACAATGGAGAGAAAGAATTCAAGACGTTTATCACATGGAACATATGACTACAGTACTACAGCTGGAAACAGATACATTCATGAATAAATGGACCCTCATTGCCTTACATTTTCAACTGATATGATACACTAGCAGAGGCTTCCAACTCTTCAGAGCGGACCACCACACAGAACTTTCCGGCAAGACGAAAAGTGGATGAATCTGTTTCTACTCTAACAGTGGCTGGTGCAAGGATGTGACAGTGATTCAAGAGTACTGTTCTCCTGATCTGGAATCTTTTTTTTATCAACTGTAAACCCTTCTACTCCCCCCGTGAGTTCGTTTCATCCATTCTGGTCAGTGTTTACATTCCACCGCAAGCCAACGTGCTTGAATATGAATATAAAAGTGGCATTGCTTGCCTTCAAATAGATGTACTTCATAAATGACCAGGGGATCACAAGTATTGTTCTTACTTTATGGCGTGTGGAAACAAATGTAGCCTATCATCTCAGAATTACAAGTCATTGTGTTTACTACTTTTACAATACTCACAGTTAGACAAAAAAGACTTACTGTATGATCAAACATTTTGACATTATGAATATACTGTACACTGAAGTGTGTCTCAGTTAGGGGGAGTCTTAACCCTTCAGGACACTGCAATTCAGGAACTTTGAACACTGAAAACAAAATGATATTTATAGATTATATAGTCATTCTACTTAGCTGCTGAACTAAATCCAGTCAAACAGTCCATTGTTATGCGTAGCCATAGCCTCTTCTGCATGTGCTCACTACCCCTGAAGCTATGATCTGTGATTGAAATATGGGTGTTGGTCTGAAGGGGTGTGGGGGAGAGCTGGGGCGAAAGTAGCACTCCTTTTGTCTACGAGTATAAAGATGATAGACACACATTCTTAGGTCAACACAAGGG
The DNA here is from genome assembly GCF_900700415.2 of Clupea harengus. Classification (NCBI taxonomy): domain Eukaryota; kingdom Metazoa; phylum Chordata; class Actinopteri; order Clupeiformes; family Clupeidae; genus Clupea; species Clupea harengus. The sequence continues at coordinate 356,759 of NC_045163.1, read as the reverse complement.
GCATTTTAACTTTCATCTATCTGCCAAGCATCTTGGTGTTATTCAATGGTGCTGGATCGAGTTTCAAAGTGGAGGGGTGCAAGAACACAGGGCTGTAGGGGGGTACGTGCGGGGGCATCCTCCACTGTGGAAATTATTCTTAATTCTGGCAGCTAAATGCACCATTTTCCTTTAGTTTGAAACAGAAACGGCCCGGTCTCACTGTCTGTTGGATTCTTCAACGGAGACGCATCCCAATTCACTTTGAATGGGGTGACGTCATCCAATGCCGACCTGAAAAGTGGTTCCATTCATAGACATAGTATACTATGCAAATAAGTAGTATACTATGTCTATGGTTCCATTGCGTTGCTTAAACTTTTTGAGAGGCAACACATGCGTCAGCAAATCAAATCGAATTTATGCAAATAAAACAATTTTTTTGGCTTACATTTTTTAAAAGTTAGAAATGGACACTGTACAATGTAAAAACCCTGTTATTGTAACTGAAGAATACCTCTTAGGTGATTTGCGAGTTGTCTGAGCCAGCTATCTAATGTAAGCACGTTAGCAAGGTAACTACCCACAAGGTAAACAGCTTGCTAGCGGCATGATTGGTTGTTGAACCTATCAATCAAACTATAAACGTCTCCGTTATCAACACAACCGCACTGTCATCCGTCATGCAACCAGGGTTGGGAGGATTACTTTACAAATGTATTCCGAAACAATTACTGATTACCTGTTAAAAATTGTATTCAGTAACCTAATCCGAGTATCACAATATTAAAGTAATGTAACTTGAATACTTTCTGTTACTTTTGGATTACCTCAATGCCAAATGTGCAAATGAAGATAACAGAAAAGAGACAGCAATAGCCTTATCCACTGTATATTGGTGGTTTTCTCAATTTTTTTGTCTGTGATGGATATAATTGCTGAAAAACATGAAAAGACATGTACTGCTAGAGTCAGAAACTGCAACTCAACGGTCACAGGCATTTCATGAAGGGGTGGTGCTATCCACAAACTCTTTTCAGATGACATACTTTCTGCATTTGTGCAGTAGTAGTGCTATATAAATAACATCTGGTGTGGGCGTCCTACTTATTACTGAGGAAATGAACTTAGTATGCTACAAATATCAAAATGTACTATATTGTCATAGCTATGTGTTAGACAACAAACTGAACATGTAAAGCTAAATATGTAAAGCTCTTTTTATGTGCCACTGTATTGATTGGAATGTCAGGATATCTTTTTTGGGCCCAAATGCAGCATTTCCGTAGACATTACCCTTGTTTGTGTTGGGAAGAGGGCCCATCACATCTACAGCCACTCTCTCCATGGGGGCCCCCACTAGATGATGCTGCAGCTGGGCAGCACCGACCTGTTGGGCCTTTCCGCGCAGTGCATAAGTCACACCGTCTGCAGAAGTCTTCTACGTCCCGCAGAAAGTGGCCCCAATAGAAGCCTTGACAGAGGCGGCGGAGCGTCTTGGTCACACCAAAGTGGCCTGACCCAGAGGCTCCGTGCATGCCCTGCAGTACAGCTGTCCTCAGGCCCTTGGGGACCACCAGCTGCCAACGCTCCTCCCCTGTAGCAGGCTCTTTCCACGCCCTCTGCAGCACCCCGTCGATCAGACGCAGCGAGTCGAACTTTGACCACAGCCCCTTGGTGGCCCGTGAGAGTCTCGCCACCTCTTCCCTCCCTCTGTTGTGACTCCACCCACTGATGCACAGGGTGTCCAGACAAACTCTCTGTCTTTATGCAACTGGAACAGAGGGGCAGCGATGCACGTAAAACCCCGTACAAACCTCCGGTAGTACGAGGCGAGGCCCAAGAAACTTTTCAAGTCCTTTTGAGTGGACGGGACGGGCCAGTCTGCCACTGCCTGCACTTTGTCTTGCACAGTGCTAATCTCCTCCCGCCCCACTCTGTGTCCCAGAAAAGTCACCTGACGCTGCATGAAATGGCACTTATCCAGGTGGAGTTTCAGCCCTGCTCCCTCTCCAGCACGCGCCGTAATGACAACAGAGCGGCATTAAAAGAGGGTCCATTTTCCAAAATGTCGTCCAGATAAACCAGGCACTCCTGACGTGGGATGCAAGACAACACTTGATCCATCAGTCTGGCGAAGGAAGCAGGGGCGTTGCACAAGCCAAAACTGAGGACCTTGAACTGCCAGAGCCGGGCAGATGGGGCGAGAGGCATCTGGTAATAGCCGAGCGGAGGTCCAGTGAGGAAAACCAGCCAGAGCCTGAGATTAAGTCCAGAGACTCATCCACGCGGGGTAGTGGATATGAGCCTTTCCTAGTTACCCCATTCAGTGGCCTGTAGTCGGAGCAGAGGCGCCTCTCACCATTCTTTTGGGGACCATGACCACTGCAGCTGCCCAGGGGCTGTCTGATGATGCCTGCCTGCAGCATGTTCCCAACAGCTTTGTCACACGCCTCTTGCCGTGCCAGCGGAAGCCGGCGGGGACGGCACTTTATCTGGCGAGCGTCTCCGGTGTCAATCTCGTGCTCCACCAGCTGCGTTCGGCCAACGTCATCCTCCCTCAGTGCAAAGCTGTCTTTAAACTCAACTAACAGCCGCCGCAACAGCTCCTGCTGTTGTGAGTCCAGGTCGTCATAGTTCTCCATTCAGGGTTTCCTGATGGCAGACCGCGTCGCCCCCCTCTTCCGTCTGGGGCAGCAGGGCCGGAGACGAGCAGCCCATGCTGTTGGGTGCTGGCACTGCCAGCAGGGGTGGAGAGGAGTTGGGTGCTGTCACCTCTGTCTCCAGCTGAGAGGGAGGTGACTGAACAGCAATGCCGTGGGCGTCGAGTGGTGGCCGGTTGAGGGGACAGGCACCCTGATGTCCTGAGGGGTTTTGGGGAAATGTGGGTGTGTCCCGAGGCTCTGCCGTGCCAACTTCTCGTGCCGGCAAAGTTGTGGGGGCAGCGATTGGTGGGGTCACGGACGACAACGCGATGACAGGCCCGTCCTGCAACCTCAGCGTGCCTCCGCCCAGGTCCAGCTGACAGCCCGTGGCCTTCAAGAAATCTAGTCCCAGTATGCACGGGTCCTGCACGCTTGCCACTCACACTGGGTGGCGGACAGCCTTGCCCCCCACAGTCAGTGTCAATGTGCCCCTGCCTTTCATGGGTGCCAGCCCGCCCGTGACTGTGGGCAGCTGCACAGTGGTAGGCTCTACCTGAGCCCAGACTGGCACCACATCAGGTCTTACACTGTAGACCCCGTGTCGACGATGGAAAAACAGGGAACCCCCTCTACGGTCACTGGGACGTGACAAAAGTCCCCAACACAAGTCCGCCCCACCACTATCACAGGCTCCGTGGGAATGTTGTTGTCTGCTTCTGGGGGGAGTGGGCCCTGACTCCCCCGTCTGTGCTGTCGGGACGATGAAGAGAAAGAGGATGGGGCTGGGGGCTGCACACTGGGGGCTGCACAGCCTCCCCGTCGTTTCCCGGACCCTTGGGTGCTTTTGGGCACTGTCTGAGGCGGTGACCAGGCTGTCCACACCCCCAACACACCCTGGGGGATGTGTGCGGGGTACGGGTTGACTGGACAGACATAGCCCGTATCAGTTCCGTCAGCTCGGATGCCCATGCCGGCTGTGCCGGCTCCCACTGTGGCTACCTCCAGCTGGCACACCCCACACAAACGCCTCTCCACTGCCAACTCCAATGCAGCCTGAAGAGATCGAGGGTGCCCCAGCTGTACGTGAACACGTAGCTCAGTGGGGGACAGAGCTCTGATGAACTGGTCTCTTGCCAGCTCGCTCTGTACATCAGGTGGCATTGGTGCATATGCCCGCCGAGTGAGGCTCTCAATGTCATTTGCCAATGCCCGCAGGTGCTCCCCTGGGAGTCTGTACCTGTTGCTGAGTTCATTTTTGAGCAGGCCAGGCTGCACACACTGTCCAAAGCGCCTCTGTAATGCAGCCACCAAAGCCCCCTAATCATGCCTGTCCTCTGGGCTAATGAACAAAAGGCATTTTAATGCATCATCCGTGAGGCACATTGCAAGCTGCAGGGCTTTCTCCCTCTCCGTCCACTCCCCTGCATGAGCCAGCAACTCAAACTGTGCATGGAAGGCCTCCCAATCTGACTTACCCCCGTACTTGGTGTTACGACTGGTGGGTGTTGTGCAGGACTCAAACGCACAACTCAGCACAGGAGTTGAATAAAAGGGTTAAACGTTTTACTAGCCGGGTTCGGTACACAGGTAGGCAGTCCAAGAATAGCAAACAAAACCAAACAGGGAATAGGCAGGAGAATAGTTGTAGGACAGGCAGAGGTCAGAAGCACGAGTAAACACTTTAACAAGGAGGAAGCGCTAATCGCTAGGAACACGAAGAACAGCGGAAGAACAGCGGAAAAAACAAGGAACAAACCACATAACAACAATTTACGAAGACGCAACGAGAAACAAGAAAACAAGGACTATATATACACACAGGCAACAGATAACGAGGGACAGGTGAGAACAATCAAGGCGGGGCAGACAAAGACACAGGTGGACTAAACAAGGGGAATTAACAGGACACAGGTGAAACCAATAATACAAACAAACCGGGAGATTGGGAACAGGTGAGGGGTGGAGACACGGACAACAACAAGAGGGCACATGGCATAGACAAACAAACATAGGAAAGCACATGGCGGGAACAAGGAAGCACGAGGACAAGACAAGGGAACAAACATGTGACAACACAAGGGAGACAAACGCAGAAATCAAACACGGACAGAACACAGACCTTACACTTGGGTGTTTTCACTGAGGACCATGTGCTATAGGCGCCGCCATGATTGACGTTGTTACAGTCACAGTCCGCCCCTCCCCCTCTGCTCGGGTGCTCCGCGGGGGACTTTGACATCGCACCTGCATCCATGCCAGCCTCTTAAGCCATCCTCGCAGCCGAATCCCGTATCCGAGATCTTGCCTGCTTCATCCTCCGAGACTCCTCAGACCATCGGGCAGGGCCCTCCTCCTTAACCTTTACGCCAGAAAAGTTCTCTGTGACGTTACGCGAAGCAATGTCCCCTGCAATAAACGTAGCCGCTAGCTAAACTGATAATTAACTACCAATGAAAATAAACGTCCACGAACTTGTCTCACTCACTTTATTTATAGTTCACTTCTGACACCAATTGTAGCGATCTCAATCACTACGAGTTTGAGTACTTTAATGACTTTATTGGCCGTTATAACACCGGCTGAACACGTTATTTACTGTGGCTGCTTCTCACAGAACCGCGAGCACAAAGAGGCTCAACAACAAGTTACAGGTTGGTTCTCCTAACCAGGTGTCTCCGCCAGGACACAGGCACACAGACAACACAATGAACATGAACATGAACACATTAACGCATACAGGTCGTTACAGTATCTGTAATCTAATTACGTCTTTTTTTTTTGTAACTGTACCGGAATAGTTACCCTTTTTTTGTATCCTAATTACATAACGCCGTTCAATGTATTCCGTTACTCCCCAAGCCTGCATGCAACGCAGGCCGTCTGAATGTTTTTAAAGCCTAAAGACACTGGCGTTAGCAGGATATCATATGCTACATTGCAACTTCATTCTTTTGATGCAGTCTTAACTGTTAAAACAGTGCATTGAACACCCTGTTGTGTTACGCAAGTGCAGCTGAGAAGGCCATTCTTTGCATTCTTTTCGATTCATTCTTGGAGCCTTATGAAATCAGTTTGAATGATGATGTCATTTATTGAAGGAAAAAAGCTATCAAACCCCACCTTGACCTATGTGAAAAAAGAATTGCCCCCTTAGTTACTAAATCAACCAATTCACCAAATTGAATTGATAATTTGGTTCAATTTCACTAGACACACACAGGCATGATTACTGCCAGCGCCGTTGAATCTAAACATCACTTAAATATAACCTGTTGTGAAGATGGCTCAAGTTGGCCACTCCACGATTTGGGATGTAGCTGGTTGGAATGGGGTTACATATGGGAAAACACACGGCTATTTATTAACACCAGGGATCACCCCAAAACAGATATACACAAACTGAACTAAATTAAAGCCAAGACAACAGACAAGGTCCAACTCTCACAGGTTTGGTCTATGTACTTTCTCCCAGCATGCTCCCTCTGTCTTCCCCTCATTCAAAAATGAGGTGCACCTTAAAGAAGGCCGCCCAAGGGCTAAATTGGTCCAATTTTAGTCAATTGGACCCCTCCACAGAGGTGGGGTAACCCAGACCCAACCATCCAGATAGGGGAGTTCAGTCCTTTTCCCCCTTTGGGCCACAGTGAGAAGGGGGAGGGATTTCACCTTCTCACACCTGTCTGAAGTAGGCTTAAAGGTCTCAAAAAGCAGTACATGATGCCGTGATGTAAAGAAATTCTAGAACAGATGAGAAACTAAGACATTGACATCTATCAGACTGGAAAGGGTTCCAAAGCCATTTCTAAGGCTCTGGGACATTATCTACAAATGGAGACAATTTGGAACAGTAGTGAACCTTCCCAGGAAAGGCCGACCAGCCAAAATATCCATCCAAGACGCACATTGACAACTCATCCAGGAGGTCACAAAAGAGCCCAGACTAGCATCTAAAGAACTGCAGACCTGACTCGCCTCAGTTAAGGTCAGTGTTCACGATTCCAAATTAGAAAGAGACTGGGCAGAAATGGCATCCATAGGAGAATTGCAAGGTAAAAACCACTGATGACCAAAAAGAACACAAAGGCTCATCTCACATTTGCCAAAAAAAAACATCTTGATCACCCCCCAAGACTTTTGGGATAAGATTCTGTGGACTGATGAGTCAAAAGTAGAACTTTTTGAAAGACATGGGTCCCGTTCCATCTGGCGTAAAGCTAACACAGCATTCCACAATAAGAACATCATACCAATAGTAAAACACGGTGGTGGTAGTGTGATGGTCTGGGGCTGCTTTGCTGCTTCAGGACCTGGGCGACTTGCCATAATTGATGGAATTATACATTCTGCTCTCTACTAGAAAATCCTGAAGGAGAATATCCGGCCATCAGTTTGTGACCTAATGCTCAAGCGCAGTTGGGTTATGCAGCAGGACAATGATTCAAAGCATACAAGCAAGTCCACCTCCGAATGGCTCAAAAGAAAGAATATAAAGGTTATGGAGTGGCCTAGTCAGTCCTGACTTAAAATCTGATTGAGATGCTGTGGCATGACCTTAAACAGGCAGTTCATGCTCGAAAACCCTCTAATGTGGCTGAATTAAAACAATTCTGCAAAGAGTGAGCCAAAATTCCTCCACAGCGATGTAAAAGACTCTTTGCCAGTTATTGCAAACGTTTGAATGCAGTTGTTGCTGCCAAGGGTGGAACAACCAGTTATTAGGTTTAAGGGGGCAATTACTTTTTCACATGGGTGATGTAGTTTTTGAATAACTCTTTACCTTCAATAAATGAAATGATCATTTAAAAGCTGCATTTTGCGTTTACTCACGTTGTCTTTGTCTAATATTATAATTAGTTGAATGATCTGAAACATTTAAATGTGAGGAATAAGCTAAAATAGAAGAAATCGGAAAGGGGGCAAATACTCTTTCACAGCACTGTAGGCAGACCCAGTAGTCACTCTGGAGGCAAGCATTAGGAACTTGAATTTAATTTGAGTGTCCATGAGAAGCCAGTAGAGGTTAGTGTTAATAATGTTAAAGGTTAAAGGTTAATGAGCAGTGGAGTGTTTTGGTTGTTTGGAATGAGACTCGCCACCATGTTCTGTGGTTTCACCGTGCATGCTGGTAAACCAGCCCGTAGAGCATTGCAATGGTCAATCTAAGAGATACACAATTGTACTAAGAGTTGGGTAGTCAAGTAGGGCATGCTTTTCTTTATGTTGTGTACCTACAGTGAATAGGACAACCTACACCCTCAGTAGGATGAGGCACTACCTAGAACCACATACCTTTCTCTCAACCATGTATCCTCAACGTGAGTTTGAAGTATTGCATGCAAAATGCTGTTTACAAAAATGTGCTATTTACAAAAGTTTTGGCTAATCTACTAGGGTTTTGCATTGTCATCTGGTTAAGACCATCATAACAAATTCAGGCAAATGTGATATCTGTAGGCTGCGTATCCAATATTATTTATACAAACTATATATAGAGTATAGTGGCCACACGCACACTGCAGATCGTCATGCAATAATTTATAGTTTATATAGCCATACATTTAGGCAGGGAAAGACCACAAATGCACAAGGAAAAGGGAAAAGTAGTTATTCACAGACCTACAGACCATGGATTTAAATGTTTCCATGCGCCTATTTTGTGGCGTGATAGACAACACGCTTTCCACTCAAGATAATACGAATAAAGTGAATTGTATTCGTAATGTCTGAAATAGAGGTATGAAGACAAATGAAGTTGCTGCGCAGCTTACAAGTGATTCGATGAAGTGTAATTATCGAGGGCAAACATCACTTCCGATCCTGCCATTTTGCAGCTGAAGCTGAAAGAAACCTGAAGCTTTGGCAGAACAGTTTTGGGGTAAGGTTAACGGTTAGGCTGTGTGTTGTCAGCCGGTCGAAAATTTAGGAAGTAGTTTACGTTGACGTTAGAATGTCGGATTTTGACAGCAACCCATTTGCAGATCCCGACTTCAGCAATCCCTTTCAGGTGAGTTATAGAATTTTTGTGTCATGGTCGATAAGTTAGCTAGCTATCAAACGTAAAGCCTGTCCTACGGCTGTTAGCTCCCCGTTAGCTTTCTGAGCGGTATATTGGCTAACTAGTAAGAGGATGGAGTTATTCTGTTTTGATCCAGCTGGATTTACGTGTTGTAGTTAATGCAGTGATAGTTACGTTTTTTATTTGTTTTAGAGGACTGATTGACACGTTGGCAATATTAACAAGCAGGTGACTTGTCAGGCGTCTGAAGGCTCCGTTAACTAGCTATGTCCGCTAGCTAACGTTACCTCACTTTGAAATCGAACGTTAGCTAACAACGCTACAGTACCGTTTATAATACATATGCATCCGTTTCCTTGATACTGTCTGATCCGGATACGCGATTTATTACATTAAACCATCTAGGTGGAAAGTGATCGCATACAAATAAGTAAGTGATGGCATGTAAAGCACTGTTAGTTTGACAGCTTAACGTTGCTTCGCTAGTTTGTGCCTGTAACGTTAGCCCAAAAAGGGTTAGGGAAATTGATATTGTTCATTCCGTGTCCATATTATATTTGGTCTTTAACTTGGTGGGTTAAATCTAAGTTTTAACAGGTCATTCGTTTGTTGCTCTGTTGGCAAGGCATCTATCTAATGTTACTCCGGCTTGTCATCTAGATAGCCCAATAGTCCAGTTAGCTTGTACTGCAAACTGGTTTCCGGTGAAGCACCTGGGGTATGTTCGATCTTAAAACGATGTGCACCGTTTTCTACGGTTTCCGGATTGAACGACGTGTTTCCTCGAAACGTTGTGCAGTGGGAAATATTTGTCTCGTGTAGTGGGTGTGGCCGAGGTGTGTAGAATTGTGTATAGTAACCCCATCGTATTAAAAAGGCAGTATGCACAATGGATCCAACTAAAGTTCTTTGAAAATGGAAGATGAGAATACAAAGTTGCTGAAAAAATGACACACCCATTTAAACCGATTTCATCAGGATCCAAAAATTCTTCAAAAAGAATGGACTTCTCAGCTGCGCTTGCCTAACACAACAAGGTGTTAAACGTTGTACGTTTTGTCGGAGGCAGCCCTGATTTTGTTTCCATGAATTCTCATGTTCCTCCCTTGTCTTTTCACATAATCTCTAGAAGCAAGAAGCGCAACTGGATGTAAAGGGAAATGGACCAAAAGTAGATAATTGTCTACATTTGTTTTAGTGTTAATATATCGTATTAAGTCTTCACCTAATAGCCTATTTCTGATCCCACCTTTAAACACAATTGTCTATGTTTGTTGAATGATTTATTGTCACAGAGAAAACAAAGACACACACACATCATTTTCTTCTAGCACTGTAAAGGCGGAAGTACATATTGCAACTTGGAGTAAACACTTAGCTAACACCCCTTAGTCATCATCTTAGCCCGCAAACTGACGGCCTACAAACTAACCAATACTTTGACATAGTCCTAACGGTATATCTGGATGCGTTGATGTTTCTGGTACAGTTTGTTTCTTTAAATGCTGTAGTCCAAATTCAAACATGCGATGGATCAAATTATAATGCATAGAAGATGCAATTACACTGCATTCCTGGAATAATAAAAAAGGAACAATAAAAGTTCTTTGTCCATTGAATGGGATTTATTTTAATGATGGTATAGAGAGAATTTTTTTTTTAAAGGTTTGCTCACGTTTACCAAATTAGATTGCTTTGGTCTGATATTGCCGGCTGCAGTACGATAGAGTAGCATCTCAAATATTTTTGAGAGAGAGAGACCTTGGTCAAACTTTATCTTAGTTTGGCTATTTTGAGTTGCGGAGCTTATAATCTATGGGGTAATCAACAGCATAGCAACCTATTTTACACTATTTTACACACTTCACACGAACACTAGATTGCCTGAATCCGGAGAGAAATGTCTACGGATCGACCTTTCGCTCACACGAACAGGGCGGATTGGGTCACTGAATCCGCATACTTTTGAATCGGGGTTCCAAAGTGTGCCGATTCGGATCTGTACCAATGACTTAGATAGCGAAAATACACACTCACCGAAGAGATGCAATGCATCAGCGGTTGTAGACGAAGAGTCCTCTGCGCAGGTGGTGGTGTCACTTGCAGCAAAAAAAAAGACTCTTTGAGACCCTTGTGCGCTACCTACAAGAGGGGCCCATAGACTTCAATGCAGATCCACTTGCCTGATGGCACGACAACCAGGGTAGATTTCCTCTGCTCTCCAAAGTTGCCAGCAAGTACATGAGCATTTGTGCATTGAGCACTCTTATCAGAGAGTTTTAGAGTTTAGAGTTGGTACCCCTCTCCCATCCTCCCTGAAACCCCAGAAGGATATCCTAGCACACAGCAAGGACATGATAGCCCAGGTATACATCTTATAGACTTATGCTAAAGAAAAGGAATATTTTGTTTTTATTTATTTTTTAACCATATCCAGATATACTTTATAATAGCCCGACAAATATACCTTTTCTATAAAGCACTGAAATCTGGATAAATTAAGTAATTTTCTTTGCAATCTGCTTTTATCTGACAGTAAGAAAGGCTGAACCTGTCCAGTGATTGGCTAATCTTTTATTGACGACTATCTTGCCTAGGTATTGGCAGGTTCTAGTCCATGCTTGGTATGAACGTTTCTGACCTTTAAACCAAGAAGGAGGACTTCCAGGAGGTTTAGAATATGAAGTGGTCTTTAGCAGATTAAATTGATGAATAACATGTGATTACATTTTGGTCTTTGAAGGCTTTGTAGGAAATCTTCGATTCAAAGCATTGTTATTTCACTGTATAACAAATAATAAGGCTAAATGACATATTTTGGTTTTGCAAGTCAGGAATATAACCAATGAAGAAATGAGATCCGCAAGAGTAAGGCATGGAGGAAACCATTACATGGCTTGCCTTTCTAGCCGACGTTAGCTAGCTAGCAAGCAAGCTAGCTCAATCTGCATGTCTACAGTTAATAGAGCCTTCTGCTTGATTTTGCTAAAACAGTTATGGTAAAAATATTGGCACCCCTGCAAAGGCCGCAGATTGTCTGGAGTTCAATGAAAGCTATACGCGCTATACATGCTATACGCGTGACACTCAGTCGTTGAGTGTACATGGAGACATTACATGACACAATAGCCGTTGTTGTGTTTATTTCAAGAAAATATCTTTGAGCCCTGTACATGTACATTGAGAAGGTTAATTAAATAGTAGTTTTCATACTTTTATTGCAAGATACTGCTCTGATTGCTGTTGTAAAGATGAAATGACTGTCAAAGTTAATGCTTTAGCCATAGCAGTAGCGTTAATGCATTAGCCATAGCAGTAGCGTTAATGCAAATACCGTAAATCCTCAAATAGTGTCCGGGGTTTTTATTTACTTAGGCTGCACAGCGCACCGGCCTGTATTTGGGGCAGGCTTGTATTAGGGGCAGGCCTTTATTTCTTACGGCTCTTCAGAATGTTCAAAAAAGTTCCGTTGATTTGAATGGGGCACCCCAACGTTAGCAGGTCTGTCATTTCTTGATATTCACCACTGCGAAAAGTTAATGACCGCTGTCATTGGCATTTCTAATTCGCATCTTTCATATAATTCCGCAAGAAGTCCGGTCATTTAAGGTAGCGGAAAGTCATTGTAACTTGAAGTCAGCAAGTAATGGGTTGCTACGCAACACCTGGAACGCTAAAGTTCTATTAGCCTGAAGAACATTTTTTTCTTAGCGGAAATCAGAAACGGCAACAAAATCATTAAAAACAGGTATTTTGGAGGAATGTCTTCTATCGTTTAGGCAAGTAACTGTATAATAACAAATTCGCCTTGTAGGCTGAAACATTTCTTTTTTTTTTTATTGCAAACAGCCATGAAATTAGCCAACATGAGGAGAACATGTATTTATGAAATGCATTCAATTAAATTGTGATGTCTGCTTTGTGCTGATGGACTGATTCTGGTAGGCTACAGTAAAATATTGTAACGTGCCGGCATAGTCGCCCCATAATGCCGTGCGGCGGGCACATACTTTCCTCTATGTGATGCACTAGCGCTCAACGATGTTCCTTAACAATGTTCCTTACTGTTCTCATTGCATGTCGTTGTTCTGTGTTGGGACTGAGTTTATACAGGTGTGTGACGGTAGCACAGTCCCTTCTAGGGCTGAACGATTAATTGCATTTGCGATTTAATCGCGATATGATAGAACGCGATTTTCTAACCGCAACGTTCGCGATTAAAAACGTGGTCTAAAAAAAAAGATGGTACATTTTGCACACAGTGTTTAAAAAGTGCATGCCTTGTGTTTATTCTTACAATGACTGTGTTTAAATTACTTAAATGCACAGTGGCAAAGCCACCGATTTGTTGTTCTTGATTCTGTAATGAGCAGTTAAATAAAAATGTAAAATGTGGGAAATAATATTTTATACTAAATGTATCTAATATTGTGTTGGTCATATTTAAATCATTCATTACGATTTGTTGGGGAAAAAATTTGGATCAAATAAAAAAAATCGCATATTAAATCGCAATCGCAATATTTTGGGGAAAAATCGCAATTAGATTATTTTCCCAAATCGTTCAGCCCTAGTCCCTTCGTGATAACTTGTACCAGGGCATAAAGCCCGTGCCATTTTCACATTGCATTTTCACATTGTGCCATAACAAATATTCCACACTTCCGTGGTTTGATACAATATGCTACCGGTACCTTTTTTTACCCCCGGCTTGTATTCGGGGCCCGGGCCTTTATTTGTTCGTATCGACCACGCCCCCGGCTACTATCTGAAGCCCGGCCTCTAATTGAATCCCGATCTTTATTTGAGGATTTACGGTATGCTTCAACATGAAGGTAGCCTTAGTAGCCAGAACATACCCCCTGCCAGCAAATCACACAAGCCAATATCTATGACTTCTACCAGAGACATCACTAAGTAATAGACCATGTGGCAGGCCAATGTGCCCATCTGTTGTTTTCATGCGTTACCTGTTGGACCATGAGTTTGCCATGAAGTGTGAGCATGTTTTAAAGATCTAAATGCTTTAGGCTCCCTGGCATTGGCATTGTTTGGTGTTACTTGACTTGGGAAAGGATATTGGATGAGACGGCGTTCGGGTAGCTGAAATGAATGCACATGCAAGGTGGTAATGGGGCCAGGACACGTAGAAGCACAGTGGCTGTTACACCTCAAGTTTATTCAGTTCTGCTACCCCAACTCTGTGAAGTCCATGGAATTTTTTTTATTTTGGAACGTAATTCTTAAACTTGAAAAAAAGTAATAGTTTTTATTATTAATTAAGTATTGTATAATCATTTGCAACTTGGTGTGCACTACTTGTATTCTATAGTGTGTATCTGTTACCCATGTAAGCCAGGTCTCAAGTTGCAAAGTGAGAGAGAGAGAGAGAGAGAGAGAGAGAGAGAGAGAGAGAGAGAGAGAGAGAGAGCTCTGTTCTGTGTTCAGTAAACTGAGCTGCAGAGATCCCATTCCTCTGTGTGTGTGGGGTGGGGTCTTCTTTCAACCCTACTAGACTAACTACGTTAAGGACAAACTATTCTGTTTTAGACATAAAAGCTGTGTCAGCCTGTTGTGAGGAAAATGAAATACATACATGAAGCTTCATACATGAACATCTTACTTCCACATTGTGGACATAGTCATCAATAGTTGGCGATCACTACAGGACTGTAAGTAATAGGGCATAGTCTTGTGTTGTGTCTGTCTTCATTTGAAACTTTTCATCATACCTTTAATTAATCGAGGAGAATGGGTTTCGATAGGAATTCTGACAACATTCTAATTGCATATCCTACATTTTCACACCCATCACAAAGTGAAAATTCTGAAATGATCAATCTTACATCATTGTATAGGGCCAATGATTTTCCGTTTAAAAAAAAATGCATTTTCCGTTTCACATTTGGTGAATTCCGTTTTTTTTCCGTTTCAGCTCATTTTGTTCACCCTGAGGTAGATTGATGGCTTAAAATGAGTGAATAATACGTGCCCTTCTTAGATTGTTGTTTGCCAGCCATCAACAGAACAGAACAGAACACTAAACATTTTTTGTTTTAAATGCGATTGGGAAGACGAGCGCGTGAATGTGACTGAATGTGGCTTTAGCACAGATCTGTGGGTCAACCGTTGAAAAGGGGGGCGTGGCCGGAGCAGAGTTCAGCGCAGACGTGACATTTTCTCAGTGGTTTTGTTCTTTAATTAATGTTTGTTCATCGTTGCAATCGTTGTTGTGTTTATTTGAAAGAAATATAGCCTTGCAGCCCAAAATACAGGGGAATTTGGGCGATTTGTATGAACAAAATGATGTTTCCGTTTCAAAGGTGCAATTCCGTTTCAAAGTGTTCATTCCGCGAATTCCGTCCGTTTTCCGTTATCGCGGAAAATCATTGGCCCTAATTGTATAGAACTGCTTCATCTAATTAAAATGGTATGTAAATGTAATTTGGGGCATGTAATATGAGTACCGTAAATCCTCAAATAAAGACCGGGATTCAATTAGAGGCCGGGCTTCAGATAGTAGCCGGGGGCGTGGTCGATACGGACAAATGAAGGCCGGGCCCCGAATACAGGCCGGGGGTAAAATAAGGTAGCGCTAGCCTATTTTACTGTAGCCTACCAGCATCAGTCCATCAGCACAAAGCAGACATCACAATTTCATTTTGATAATGATTAAGGCGACCCATTCAGTAGGACCATTAAGCAAGACAATTGTATCAATTTGTTGTTAGCAGATTAACTCATACAGCGATACCTTTTTGTCCACTAGATGGCAGCACACAACAGAAATATTTCCCCTCTAGCTACATAGAGTAGCTAGTTACAGGTGGAAAGCTATGGAAGAAAGTTGCATCCAGGAGCCTTCATAAGCAAACATGATGTGGCTCCACAATAAATTATCCCACTTTTTCATTATCCACATGTCTCAAATGTTCTACGATGTAACGTAGCTTACACATGATATGTCCAGTAACAACATAAAGAAGGGGGCAACATATAAGTCAAAACCAACTATATTTATTGACTGATCTTGAAAGTATTGGCTTACAAAAGCAAAAAAGTCATCACATAGAAAATAACTCAGTGTGAGTGCAAGAAGCGAACATTCACACTATGAAACCTATGAAAAGTGACAGTGGTATATAGACATACAGACTGTGTTAGCCACTTCACAGCCTGCTAGCCACAATTTTCTTTCATTCCAATTCTTGGATGTAGGATTTCCCCCCCTTTGTGGACACCAGTTGAATAGATACATTTGGTCTAGGAAGTCCTAATGGTTTTGTTGTCAATTTATCTTCATTAGTGCGGCGACTAAAAAGGAGTTTCTTTCAAAGAGCGAATCGAGTTGTTGCACTGAACGTTAGCCATCTTGACAGAATATGCCTTGACCGAAGCCGTATGACGTTCTTATACGCTTATACGTCCTCTTACGTATGACAAAAGCATGGAGGGGCGAGCCCTCCCGGAAGCTATAGAGAATGCATTGAGAGATGGATTTAACATGAGAGTCAATGAGAGAGGTCTGGGGCGATTTCCATTTCGCCCAAAATCGCCCAAAAAAGGGGAAGGGCCATTTGAAGCACGACTTTTGCCTGACTGGTGCCTGACTGTTGCCTGATTGGACAATGACATTCAGAGACAGATCAAAGGGTCTAGTGGTAGAATCCAACAGAAAAAAGATTTCCTTTTCCCGTAAGCAGTGCGTCGCCCCAATCGCCCTTATGGACATCGCCCTTATGGACATCGCCCTGGTCCTGGGCCGCCTTCGTTTTACTACATTGAATCATGGTCAAGTTAATTGTGCTTTTCTGACTCAATGTCAGTGTCAAAGTGAAAACAGATCTCTGCAAAGTCATCTAAATTAATACAAAATATATAACACAAAATAACTGATATAAGTAAAATATATAACTAAAATAAGTATTCACCCCGTTTAAATTGCCTCACCTCGTAGCAACTCTGCGAAAAGGTTATTGAAAGGCATAAGTCAGTGGATGATACAAGAGTTTACAAGGCACTGAATGTCACTTGGGTTACAGTTACAATCCGTAAAGGAGACCTCTGCTATGTTTTTAACCTGGGCCCTATTTTCCTGTGTTTTGGGGTCCAAATTGTTACTTGGGACAAAAGCGATTCAAATCGGTCAAGTATTGTGTTTATGACCGGCAACCGCAAAACAACTATACAATGTAATCCTATGGGGCAAGCATCCGTGTCAAAGTAAACCGCTTTCCTCTTGCTGTAGTGATGAAGAATTATTCGATTTACTGTGAGGGGAGAGGTGTGTTGCGCTAACTTCTGTCGAGTGAAAAACAAACCTGTTTGCTTGCTAGCTAATCTGTTGATGTAGCTGTGTTAGCTAATGTGTTGATGTAGCTATGTTAGGTTGAAGGATGCAGTATTACTAAAAAAACTGAATTCCACTTCCATTACTATGTAATTAATTAATTTAATTAATTAATTAACAGGATCCTTCAGTGACACAAGTAACACAAAATGCCCCCCCTGGGTTGGAGGAATATAACCCCTTCACAGATACAAAGCCGGTGAGTCTTGCTTGTTCTCACTCTCACTCTCACTCTCACACACACACACACACATTCCCAGCTTCCAGGTTAATAGGCTGAACTGGCCAGGTGTGATGTTGTTTCCAGTGTCTGTCGTTAAGAGAAAATGACTTTTAACGCATAAGAATGTATGAGTAGAGAAGTTTTTCTGCTAATCATACAGCAGAATTTCAGTCCATGTCTTAACTCGTAGCTCTAAAACAACCACACTATATGCCACTATTTAAAAATTCTAAAAAAAAAGCCTCTTCTGTTGTTGAAGGGTCCACCCAACTCCATCCCCAAAGCAGTGCCTCACAATCACACTATATGCCACTATTTAAAAATTCTAAAAAAAAAGCCTCTTCTGTTGTTGAAGGGTCCACCCAACTCCATCCCCAAAGCAGTGCCTCACAATCACACTATATGCCACTATTTAAAGATTCTCAAAAAAAATCCTCTTCTGTTGTTGAAGGGTCCACCCAACTCCGTCCCCAAAGCAGTGCCTCCCTCCGCCAACACGCAGCCAGCCATCATGAAGCCCACGGAGGAGCCGCCCGCCTACTCCCAACCCCAGCAGACACAGGTACGTGCCAAGGAAGGGCCAGAGGAAAGGGCATTTAATGCATTTAGACATTCAGTAACATTCATTCGTCAAATGAAGTAATAAATATCATGTTTTTGAAAACGTGACCCTCCTCGATGCCCTTTCATGTGGCCTTAGTGCCCTCCAAAAGAATGCCACACCAAAGGCCAGGTGGCCTTGCCCCTAAAATTATGAAGTTCCTGGCCTGATGCCAACTGTATAAAAAGGGACCAGTCTGTTGACTTAAAGGTTATGCAGCAATGGCAGATCTGTCTAATTGACTGTAGGCCTTACTCGTATTGAGATACGTGCACCATGAGAGGAGGATCACTTTGATGATCGACACACAAATTATTTTAGTCTCCACCATGACACACTTACAAACGTTGTAGCACAACGGCCTGAATTATTTCCTGATGGAGTGATTGGTCCCCATGGTGATTGTGCCCTGTTAGAGGGATTGGTCCCCATGGTGATTGTGCCCTGATGCAGTGATTGGTCCCCATGGTGATTGGTCCCCATGGTGATTGTGCCCTGTTAGAGGGATTGGTCCCCATGGTGATTGGTCCCCATGGTGACTGTGCCCTGTTAGAGGGATTGGTCCCCATGGTGATTGGTCCCCATGGTGATTGTGCCCTGTTAGAGGGATTGGTCCCCATGGTGATTGGTCCCCATGGTGATTGTGCCCTGTTAGAGGGATTGGTCCCCTTATCGCTGCCTGCAGCTGTAACTGTGTTTGGTTCTGTGAGTTCTGTTCTTGCCCCTGTGAATGCATGTTTGACTGATTGTGTTTGTGTGTGTGTTTGTGTGTGTTTGTGTGTGTGTGTTTGTGTGTGTTAGGACCAGGCTCGAGCTCAGGCTGAACTGCTCAAGAGGCAGGAGGAGCTGGAGAGGAAGGCTGCTGAGCTGGACCGCCGTGAGAGAGAGATGCAGTCTCTTAGTGCCTCAGGAGGTCAGATCATGATTCCAAGCATCTATATAGACCTACTATACATATTATTATTAGAAAACTGTGTTGGAATGTCTATAATGCTTTGTATTGCATTCTGTTCATTTCAAACATAGATAATCTATCTCAACTTTAATACTAGGGATATAATGGTACACTGTATATTGACACACTGTTGGGTATGCCCTCTACGGTTCAATATGCACAAGTAAACCGCAGTATTATGGTACTCAGACCCACAGAACATTATGTACATTCAGACGCACAGAACATCTCTGGAGCCTGTTAGATTTTCCCCTAGCCCATCAGCGCTCTGTATGCAAACAGGAGCTGGAGAAGAGAGGGGAAGCTAAAAACAAAATGATCTCAGCTCCAACTTGACAATGGTGAACGCTAGCTAGACAGAGCAAATTTGGAGAGACACTGCGTGTTTCAAATCAGCTGTGTGACAACATTTTGGATTCTGCGTTCAATAGGATGGCGAGGATAAAGAAGACTGTAAAGAAACAAAGTATAGTCTGCACATATTGTTTAGCCACTGTTGGCTACTCGTGGAAGAATTGTGTTTGCTGTGTTATGTTTTTTGCTCTCTGTCTGAAGTTACCGCAGCTCTTTTTAGTCACCACTGTCATGGTCGATGCAACCAGTGCTTTATCTGATCGAACGAGTAAACATAACAGGTTAATGAAAGTAGTGATTGGTTGGAGGCTTGTGTCAATCATATTCAAGTCAAGAACGTACATAACTGTATTGCATGATTTAGGCCTTGCTTCAAGGCAGGACATAGATGTCATAAGAGTCAGTTGAACTGCCAGAGCGGAGACGTTCTGTGAGTAAGTGAAATGGAGAAGATTGGAGGTTGTGGAGCAGTGGAGGACAATCTAAAAGAAATTCATTGTAACCTAGGATGGCACTGTGTCACAGAATGACTCTTAACCTAGGATGGCACTGTGTCACAGAATGGAATGCTAGTTGTCCAATTCAAAACGGCCTCGTCTCTGTGGCAGGATGAGTGAACTACATTTTATGTTTCAAAGGAAGAAAAAAAAAAAGACATTTATTAGGGTTTTTAAAACTATTTTTCATTTTTTGGTGAAGTAATCACCACTTGGTGGTAATCCTTAAATCAGCTACAACATTAAGGTATAAAGGCATAAAGTTAAAGATGAAACCTTTTCACCATTATAAGCACTATTAGTGTATTTTTTGGGTTTTGTACAGTTTTAGAATGGAAAAAAGAGCAAAATGCAAAGTTTTGGGCACTCCAAGAGAGTTCTTAGATAACATTTAGGTCTCAGACCTTATTATATTGTTAAGGCTATAGCTTGACCGTTATCATTAGGAACATTCCAGGGGATGCAAATGTCAAAGCTTTATATATACTCTGCCTGAAAAGAGGTGTGTCTGGGATAGCTATACTCCATAGGTAATTTGTTGTATCTGAGTTTCCTGTCCTGTTGCACAGTCCCATCCCTCCTGGATGTGTACCAGGTTTGGGGGGCTGCCTGGAGCCATTAGTTGCTATGGTGACAAAACCCCTGGGGGTGCTTGCAAGGGAACATTTGGATTTCACACCATTGGGCCACCTGGTATTCTTGGTCAATAATCTTCTCTTGGATTGGTGGCACAATGTCTTGCCCCTCCTCTAGGCCCTCCCCATTGGTCCTGCATGTGTCCTCAAATATGATTAGTTGTTTTTTTATGATTATTTATGATCATTCTTATTATTGCTGTTGGTGTTGTGTTCCAAGGTAGGTTATATTGATTGTCTGACAAACAGAAATGAATGTCACAATGACTTTTAATAGAAAATCATGAAATACAGTTAAACATATACATTTGCAATATATATCAATGTTCACTTACACATGACCTATGATATAATGTAAAACAATATAGTGTAATATAACATAAAGGCTTTTAGTGAGCATAAAGGAAACACTGATCACTTGTGAGCATTCACATGCATGGTAATCCCAAGGTAATTCTGGTCTGCATACAGTATTTTCTGTAGCCTCCCACACAGTGTAGACTATTGTGTACTATGTGTGGGAAATGAGATAGAGGATAGATGACCCACATTGGCCTTCAATCCAAGATGGAGTCCTCGTTCAACATCAGATCTGGAAAAATATCAAATGAGGAAAAACCCTAAGAATTACTGAGGAAAATATCATAATGCTTTCATAGTAGGTCTTGAGAGAACGAGAAAAACATTCGTTACGCAACCTAAAACAGTACATTGAACAAAAATGTATGATTTAAGTTTCGTACATTAGACCTATTCACCTATAAAATTCACCTTTTAAGAACTTCACCATCCACATTTGCAAAAGCCATCAACACGCCATTCAGTAGCGTATGCGGTTGTTCCAGCCTTGTTATGTGGGGAAGAGAAGAAGATTAAAAGTTAATTTCGAATTCAAATGACTTATGGAACAATCATGCTATGTCGTTAGCATTTGTTGTTGTTTTAGTGTCATGCACAAGTCTCTGCGATGCTTCCTGTAAAAAGTACCTTTAGTAAGGGTTCAATTCAAACACATTAAGGCATAGAGCAGGGAAAGAAATGCAAACACTGGAATGTGGCAGTCATGTAAAAAACAGCAGACAACAGAAATAAACTTAACGCAATAGAGTTTCCAGCTTGTTTTCTCCTCTCCGGAGCAGACACCTCATGCACCTCTGTTATCCCATGTTCAACTCGACTCCGTCCATTCACCAGAATATGCTGTTCAGTGGGCAGGGCTAGCAGTCCATTCACCAGAATATGCTGTTCAGTGAGCAGGGCTAGCAGTCCATTCACCAGAATATGCTGTTCAGTGAGCAGGGCTAGCAGCTGTTTGTTTTCATTCGGCCTTGATGGAATAATTGAATATTCCCAGCATGTAAGAGTAGGGTCCCCCCTCTGCATTTGGAAACTCCAGCGTTCTTTTGTGAGCCATCATCAAATAAGCTGCTAAAAGAATATATACCTATAAGTGCAGCAGGGTGTGATTTTAGGCCTACAGTTAATTTCAAATCATTTTACAGCCCAGGTATTCCTTTATCCTTTTTTGTTACTTTGAAAAAAGTAGAAATAAAAAAGTAATCTTGCTTAAAATAGAAAAAAAGAGATCATCTTAATGCCTTTTGGAAATCGGGTCATCTTTAACTCGCGTAGCTATTCACAATAACAGACATTTTGCCCAGGAGTGCCCCATCTTATGGATGCCACTGTATGTATATGACGTTTGTGACCAATTACACAAGTTACAGCAATATGCAAATATAGTTTATGCAATAATGGAATGGTGGTTTGCTTTTGTTTCATACACCCCTGCTCACAAATGTAGTAAGGGACAAATATATATCCTTGAGTGCTGTGCTCTAGAATCTTTAAAATATATCTGTATGTCATGCATCATGCGCAGCTAGTATATATGAAAAACAAATGAAATACATGGAAATAAAAGTTGTGTAGTCGTTGTGGTAATGGCTGTACTGTGGCCTAATCTTTGATTACGCCATAGACATATTTAAGGCAGGTTTCAAGCTTAGCTAGTGCTGTTATTTCATCATGGACAGGTATAGTTGAGTATCATGTGATTTTCATCTGACATCATGGACAGGTATAGTTGAGTGTCATAGGCATAGCAGTGAACAAAGGAACATGCTCAGACCAAGCCAGCTGAGCTCAGTCATGGGATGAAAGCAGTCATTGATTTAATTCCTTCCCACATGCATCTGGGGTCAGCGGTGTTGGAGTAATCCTCAGTGCACTGGTTGTATTTGAGTTTGGCCTTGGATATCAGACTGAGCTGGAGGCCAACCTCTCTGTTCATCCAGAGCGCCTGCTTGGGGAATATTTTGATCTGCTTGTTTGTTGTTACACTGTCACACCTGTTGATGTGGCCCAGGATAGAGTTGGTGTACGTGTTTTAATATTTGTGTGCCAAGTCCATGGTGACCTGGGCAGCAAGCACACTCCAGTCTGTGTGTTGAAACTGTCGCTGGAGAACAGTGTCCACTCCATCCAGTCAAACCCTGACTGTCTTTGTTCACACGTTTGATGACCGGGCTCTACTTTGACACTGGCCTTTTCTTTCTCTGCCCGCATAGAAGGGAACCTAAGTAAATATCTGCTGACTTAGTGATATACTCTACCAGTTCCGTCTCCGTCTCCTGCCAGGCAACAACGTACACCCTGGTCACTATGACAACTTCCCCCAAACTGACTAATTAACTAATTAGGACTAAATGTCAAAGGCTAGTTCAACTTAAGTCTGTACTATAATCATCAAATCACACGCTAGTAACACCTCTGATCATAGAAAAGTAAAATATCTGTTGCCTGTTCTGTTACATTATCAAGCTGCAAATTCACTTTGGGCAATGTTTCGTTTTACCTTGTAAAAAAAGCTTTAGAATCTTTGTTATTGTTGTTGTTGTTGTTGTTGTTGTAGTTCTCAGTGTCACTGGTAAGATGTGTCATGTGTCACAATCAATAGTTTGTATTCTCATCCCACCCCCTAGGAAGAAAAAACAACTGGCCCCCCCTGCCTGAGAAGTTCCCTGCGGGTCCCTGCTTCTATCATGATATTTCCGTGGACATTCCCGTGGAGTTCCAGAAGACTGTCAAGATCATGTACTACTTATGGATGTGTGAGTCTTTGAGTCAATCAAAAAAGCAGTGTGCCATTCTACCTGCTTTTGTGTTCAATCGGTGTATAATCTGTCAAAAGTTATTAGAATGAAACAGAATCCATGCTACCGGGTATTGTGGTAGGGGTAACGGTGACACAGAAACAGATGTGGGCAGATTGGACATTGAGACCTGATAGTTGTGCCTTGTTTTTAGTTGCCACTCTGAGCCAGCTGTGCTGGTCTTGTTGGACAGACGTGTTGCTGTGGCTGAAGAAACTATACTCCAGCCCAGAGGTGGCGCTGAAGAGCCGTGCTGCCTCAGCACGATTAGAAAGGATAACGTAGAAGTACAAATTAGCATGTTTGAAAATAAACAATCTAAAGAATACACCCATATGGAAAAGGTCTGTAAAAAACATAGGAATCACAATTGCATGATACATCTGTGTTAAAGAGCTTGTATATACATATATAAAACATTTAGTTTCTGTGTTACAGTTATATGAAAAGAGCCCTAATTGTGTGTGTTAACACCGTTATTGTAAACACTATTTAAAAATGTACATATATGAAATTTACGAACTGTTTCATACGGGAATGCTTATCATAAAACCATTCACAAGGCAACAACTATCAATTTTCAGAGCAAAAATCACAAAACCACATGAATCAAAAGATGGAACAATACCGCCCCTCCCCCCAGCTATTTCAGATGGTGTATGAATTATAGATCCGGGCAGATGCCTATCTCAGTCATTGCATGCTGTTCGTGTTCAAGACGAACAAATGGGTTGCAAACACACCATCATGTGATGGTCTCTTCTCGGAGGAATGGTGACTTCCCCCTCGGGTGGTGCTCTGGGGGTAGCCAGCCACCCGTGTGAGAAAGTGGAACATCCAAACCCCGGCATTTATGCCTCTGGGGTTCTAGAACAAAAGTACTGGCCTTACTAAGTCACAGGGCCTTCATTCATTAGTTTAAATATTTATAATAGAATTGCATGCTGACTGTAATCTGGATTCTGTGTGTGTGTGTCTGTGTTGTGTGTCTGTGTGTGTGTG
This sequence comes from Clupea harengus, assembly GCF_900700415.2. Lineage (NCBI taxonomy): Eukaryota > Metazoa > Chordata > Actinopteri > Clupeiformes > Clupeidae > Clupea > Clupea harengus. The sequence continues at coordinate 332,347 of NC_045163.1, read as the reverse complement.
TGTGTGCGTGTCTGTGTTGTGTGTCTGTGTGGTGTGTGTGTGTCTGTGTGTGTGTGTGTGTTGTGTGTGTGTGTGTGTGTGTGTCTGTGTGTCCGACATTAGCAAGCCTGTTTACTCGGGTCACTCATCAATTCTTCAAATATTCTTTACATAGCACCAAACAGCTTTCCCTGTAAGTTCATCAGTGAGAGATGCACCAATGTAAATCTTGATGGCTACATAACATTCAGAATTTACGGATAAGGTTGAGACATATGCACGGCACAGGGATTCCATCCTGCAAATCCCAAATGAAATGTTCTCATCTATGCAGTCATGGTCGGCTGGGTGGACGTCTACCCAGTGTCTAAGTGTGGCTTGTGAAAGCGTGTTGCTCTTGACACTGGCAAAAAAGCTGCGTCATATGCACAACATGTTGCTCACTGTGTGCATGAGGCACGCAGAGAATACAATCCGTAGCTACTAAGAGCATTTCATTCCACAGATCCATGTTGTAAAGGTGTGTGTGAATCTGTAAACATTTTCTCCTTTTTAAACCTCACTGCATCACTCCATCACCGAATTGCAGTGAGCTTTATAAGGAGAATCACAGAAGCAGCAGCAGAAACATTGCCCTCACAGAGCCGCCCAGACCCCATTTTAATTTCCAGTTCCAAATTGGATAATTTTTAAACTCAATCATCCTATATCATGTGGTTAAGTCCTGCCACTTCATTGAGGAAGATTTGTCGTCTGCAGACTGAAATATTTGCAACAAATAGACAACAACAAATTCCAAACCATTGGGCAAACAAGAAGTGCAACTTTCTGCTTCCTTTGGATGGAGAATAAACAGTTTAATGATGTAGACACTCCTACAGGGTGATGATGTGAGACAGATTACAGGGTGATGATGATGTGAGACAGATTACAGATTACAGGGTGATGATGATGTGAGACAGATTACAGGGTGATGATGATGTGAGACAGATTACAGATTACAGGGTGATGATGATGTGAGACAGATTACAGGGTGATGATGATGTGAGACAGATTACAGATTACAGGGTGATGATGTGAGACAGATTACAGGATGATGATGTGAGACAGATTACAGGGTGATGATGATGTGAGACAGATTACAGGGTGATGATGATGTGAGACAGATTACAGGGATTACAGGATTACAGCTCCAGACTTTAGCCCACCTTTATGTGACGCTTACCCGAACACCACTTCTTTTTGCATTGGAGCCAGTGGATGCATTATTGACCCTACAGAGACAGGGAAGTGCTTACTCAGCCAAGGTAGAGTCTGCGATTAAGGCAAAACGATGTTGATATCTATGCTCGACAGCCAATCAAATTATACCCCCCCCCCCCCCTTCCGTGCACCTAAAGCAACGGGTTAGTTGGCTGGAATTTGTCAATTCCTTGGTCCAAGACACTGTTTCACATTTACGAACGCGAGTTCTTTTTTTAGTGCACACAGATTGAAGACCATGAGGAGCAATTAGCTGAGTTTGCAAAAAAAGAAAGTTAGATTAGAATCATGGACAGCACATTTAAGTGAAAAAAAAAAAGTTAAATAGAACTTGCAGTTGCAGAACATCACCTTCCTTGCCAAACTGTACAATAGACATTTTGACTACTTGCTCTTGCAGATGCAGTTCGTAATTCGTCTTTGTGAAAGGTTGTTGATATTGGAGCTCATTGAATGAATGACACACCTTTCTGCGCTCCTGAAGCACCGTGGGGATTGTCTAGGAATGTTTATGGCTCGGTGCATTGAGATTAGACTCACAGACTACACCTTTAACCTTTGCAACCTCTTTCCCCTTTCTGACCCTTTTTTAATCTTGCTCGTGTCTTGCTCCTCCAGTTCACACAGGAACTCTGTTTGTTAACATCTTTGGCTGCTTGGCGTGGTTCTGTGTGGACCCGTCGCGAGGAGTCGACTTTGGCCTGTCCATGCTGTGGTTCATGCTCTTCACGCCCTGCTCCTTCGTCTGTTGGTACAGACCCCTTTATGGAGCCTTCAGGTGAGTTTATACCAGACTTATTAGCACGTTAGCATGACTGCTGCCATGACTCCTAGAAGTAGAACACACAAGCCCAGAAAGTAGGCCAACAGGGCAAACAGAAGAATGCAATGAATCCAAACATTTGAAATGATAACTGGTTGCTCCCTTTCCTCCGCTGCCTACTTTAATATCAGTGTGACCGCCCGCAAAACCAGGAAATACATCCATCAAACTTTGAAAGGATTTTAGGGTCAATCAATGCCAAATCACCACATGACCCCACTCATTTTTTCTCCACGTTTTTACTGTTTCAGAGCCCAATGCCAAAATTAAAAAAAAAAAAAATATATATATATATATATATATATGGCAATTTAAATAAAGGTACCCTCAAGCCAACTGTGTCTAGCTTCCACCTGTAGAATCTGAGTGCAGATTTAACCCATCTTCAACCATTACAAATGATAAATGCAGTTGGGAGTTCATCTGTTCATCTGAATTTTTCAGATTTTAATGTACCATAGCAGTAGGAATTTCTTCCACTGACAACAAATATTTGTTTTGTTTTTGCTTACATGTTTCGAAGATAGCAAAAATGATTTATTTTGACTATAATTCCAACCATAGGTAACAGAATGTATGACTGATTTTGGCAATGGGTTTCATACAATTTTTGTAATAAAATGTCTAAACTCAAAAATCTCATCAGATGGGGGAGCCTGGAAAAGAATCTTATCAAATGGAGATCCCGCTCTGGTCTAATTTGTGGCAGTTTAGGGGTCCTTGATATACTTTATATTTAATATATATTTTAGCTGTGCTAAATAATATTTGAACATTCCAATTACAGTGCTGTTTTTTTTTTTTTTTTTTTTAAAGTGCATTCACCTTGAACTAAAAAATAAAACTGACATAAACAAATAGTGAAAGCTGGTTTACACAATGAAACAAATGGCACTAACACAATAGACAGGGTCTGGAGGAATTTACCTTCGATATTAATAGATGAAGCGCTAATGTTCGCCGCCCTGCTGTTGCTTGGTTGAGATTCATTAACTTTATCGCCACTCCGTAGCGCATCAAAAACGAGACATTCCTGCAAAGTTATTGCATGCTGTGTGGACAAATGTTTCTGCATATTGGTAGTATTTCCCCCTTTTGACGAAATAGACGTTTTGCAAGCACTGCAAGTGGCCCTGTGGTCATCTGTTCACGTGAAATATAACCACACTTTTGAATGCCTCTGCCTGGACGCCATGTTGACTTCGGTATAAACAAAACAAGGCTGCGTGGGTGTGATGTCATCGCGCATGCGCAAACGGCACTGGAATTCATAGCGGAATCATTAAGGACTTTGGCTAACGATTCCAAAGGAATCGATCCACTGGGGACCGGTTCTCAACAAGAACCGGTTCTCGATTCCCATCCCTACTGAACAGACCACCTTGTTCCGTTTCACAGGACTAACATGAACCTCATGTCATTGGTGTTGAATCAAACCGCCATCGGCCGTCCTCACTGACTGTATCCTCTGTCTCTCTTTGTCTTTCACACACCCAGGAGTGACAGCTCGTTCCGTTTCTTCGTCTTCTTCTTCGTGTACATCTGCCAGTTTGGAGTTCATGTGCTTCAGGCCATCGGTATAACCGGCTGGGGAGCGAGGTGAGTGTGTGTGTGCGCACAGGATCCCTCAGTGTTGGACATGGATACACAAATACATATGCAAGAATGGCCGTAACAAACAACAGCTGACTGCAAAGCAGCAGTTTAATCCTTTGAAGTGATAAGTTTGCCCAAATCAAAGTCATTCTTTGATAGCTATATAGGCGGTAATCCAATACATGTCTTTGTTACAATTATTGTTAATTGTTTACATGGCGAACAAGCATTTGAGATTGAGATATAGGAGCATAAGGCATGGAACATATAATTAGCATTATGTATTTCTCTTTTAATTATTAGTTATAAATGTCTTGGTTCTTCCTGTCAGTTCGTAGCTCTATATACAAAAGTTGAATTTTTTAAAACGTAATATGTAAGGATTTTACATTTTTTTTTTCTCAACATCTGCTCTAAATCTTGAGCAATAAATGAATTATTGTTCACATAAATGACCGCGGCACTTTGAATCATCTCCAATTCTTTTTGATGTGCTAATATGTTCGTGCTTTGTAGTGATTTTAAATGTGCTAATATTATCCATGCTTTGTAGCGGCTGGATCTCGTCCCTCACTGGTCTAATATATGTGTGTGTGTGTGTGTGTGTGTGTGTGTGTGTGTGTGTGTGTGTGTGTGTGTGTGTGTGTGTGTGTGTGTGTGTGTGTGTGTGTGTGTGTAGCGGCTGGATCTCGTCTCTCACTGGCCTCAACAAAAGCATTCCTGTGGGCATCATCATGATCCTCATCGCGGCGCTCTTCACGGCCTCTGCAGTCATGTCCCTGATCATGTTCAAAAAGGTAATACACACACACCTGAGTACACTACCACACACACACACACACCTGAGTACACTACCACACACACACACACATCTGAGTACACTACCACACACACACACACACACACACACACACCTGAGTACACTACCACACACACACACACACACACCTGAGTACACTACCACACACACACACACATCTGAGTACACTACCACACACACACACACACACACACACACACCTGAGTACACTACCACACACACACACACATCTGAGTACACTACCACACACACACACACACACACACACACACCTGAGTACACTACCACACACACACACACACACACACACACACCTGAGTACACTACCACACATAAGGGTGCACATCTGAGTACACTACCACACATAAGGGTGCACATCTGAGTACACTACCACACATAAGGGTGCACACACACACACACACCTGAGTACACTACCACACATAAGGGTGCACACACACATCTGAGTACACTACCACACATAAGGGTGCACACACACACACACACACACACGCCTGAGTACACTACCACACATAAGGGTGCACACACAGAGGGACAAACTTCCCCTGTATATCTTAACTCTGGTGTTCTGTTCTCCTGTCTGTCTGTCTTTCCCTGTATATCTTAACTCTGGTGTTCTGAGTATCTAACTGTCTGTCTTTCCCTGTATATCTTAACTCTGGTGTTCTGTGTATCTCCTGTCTGTGTGTGTGCAGGTGCATGGCATGTACCGGACAACTGGGGCCAGCTTTGAAAAGGCCCAACAGGAGTTTGCCACAGGCGTCATGGCCAACAAGACTGTCCAGACGGCAGCTGCGAGTGCCGCGTCCACTGCTGCAACTAGTGCTGCGAATAATGCTGCGCGTGGAGCCTTCAACTGATTGGCTCACGGAGGGAGGAGTGTCCTTTTCTCTGTCCACGCTCTGATCCTCTGTTCCACCTAATTGTACTCACAAGCCCTGGCCAGCCTCCTCAAGCCACTCCCATCCATGCAGCAAATGAGTGTAAGCAGCCTCCTGATTGGCTCAGTGCACTCCAGTGACTGTCCGACCACACCCCCCCAGGTCCTCTGTCTTTTAAAACGTGTGGGTGTGTGTGAAGGCATGCACGGTGCTATGGCGAGAGAATGAACAGAATGTTTGCTTTCTTTATCTGTCTGGATAGCAGTTCCATCTTCCTCTCCTCCCCCCTGAGCAATGCCCTTGTCCACAAGCTCTCAACAGCATGCAGGAAGTTAATATAAATATAAAGCCCCACCCCACCCCACCCACCCAATCATACACACTCTGTGTATCTTGTATCTTATCAGACACATCTTGCACTTTTTCATCGGTTGCTGTTGCAGTCAGACATTGTGTGGGCTATAAACAGAACGAAACTAAATCCTCCATCCTAAAAATAAATAAATATATAAATATATATATATCCTCTCCCAGATTGACTTTCTGTTGTCATTCCCTCTTTTTAGCCTAGTTCCCAGAGCCAGGCCCTACAAACTACAGGTGCCTAAACACAAATGTATATGTTCACCACTGAGATTTCACCTGAACCCTAGCAGAGGTGATGGAGAAACTCCAAGCTTGTCTGTTTGTATTTAGTTTCCTGGAATGAGAACAGACGAGAGAAAGTGGGAGCAAAATTGAATCGAGGAAGAGAAATGCCCCCTAAAATCATTCCCAAGGGGACACACTCTATACATGCATGACAGAACGTGATGGACATTGGCCTGCTTTCTTACAAATGAGGACGCTAGCTTTATATTGAAGATTCAAATTATTATTTGATAATATTGTCTTCTATAACAAGAACTGGATGTTTTCCATTGAAATGCTTTTCTGTCACATGGCAAGACTCCATTATTGATGAAGAAATCATGGTGGCATATATGTGCTCGTGTGTGTGTGTGTGTGTGTGTGTGATATATGGCTGTTCAGGTGGTGCTCAGGCGGTCAGAGAGGAGAGGAAAGAGATGAACTCATTTCCAGGCGTATTATGGTCCTTATTTCACCTTCAGACGGTTCTTTTCTTTTTCACTGCCAGGGCTGCCGCTGTAGAGTCTGTAGATTTTAATTCTTTAACTTTTTAATTTAATCAAGTGGATTAGTTCATTCTAGCTGACCTGTGAAATGGTCTCAGCCACATCCATCTCATGAGATTAATTGTTCAAATGAATGCTCCAGGTAATGACTTAAAGCTGCGCGTTTGTCTGTGCATGTGTGAATGATGGTCCTTTCTTTTAGGAATTATGTTACTTTTCAATGAGTGTCCTTCCCTCAGCTACGCACTGTTGATGAAAGACAGACATTTCACCTGTTCATTGACCTACAGAGTTTTGTTTTCACCGTCTCTCTCAGAGTAGTTCTGACTTCTTTATAGTCTGTGTGTGTGCTTGTGTGTTGAACTACAGTGAGCTGTTCTTTTATAAATACATTTCCACCAGTTGCACCTAATATGTTCCTACTGTTTTTTTTTTCTCTTCTGTTTTTGTTTGTTGGTTTGTTTTTGAAATGCTTTCAGTCAAAGAATCACCTGGAAAATTTCAGCAGGCTGATATCATGATGTTAACTGTGTTGCAATGAGTTGTGGCATTGAGTTGTGCATTTTAATAATCGATGGTAAAAGTATGTAGTTGAAACACTGAGAAGACACTGAAAAATCAGTTGGTCCTTTTATTATTTGGTGACTGTGGAGTCTGAAGTAATTTAAGAAAAACCTTAAGGGATGTTTGTATATTTTGTAAAATTGTTGATTGATCACCTGTCCTGAACTGAGCTGTACTGTATAAATGCACTCTCGTCTCTCATTCAGTTGCATGTCGAGTAGTTTGAGTTTTGTATATTTATTGTATTAACACAAAATAAAATTTAAAGTACACATCCTTGTGATAGTTCGCTCTGTTTTCAATGTTACAGATGTGGGATATTTTCTCACCTGGGTGAGTGGTGGAAGTAGTGATGTAATAATGGAAGTAGTGATGTAATAATGGTAGTAATCGTACAGGATGAGGTAAGGTCTTTGGGATCCATTGTGTGGGTGATGGTTGGGTGTAACTTGGGTACATATCACAGGCGTACCACGATTGATATGTTTACTGGTGAATGTAGGACAAACCTTCATGAGAACTGAGATATGCTCACTCACGTCACTTTTCAGACTGCAGCATCACCTGGCTTGTAGGTACAATAGGTACCAGCCTCACACAGGCACCAGAATAATGTAAGATACCTCGCCCATGGACGGATTATGAAACCTCATGGGGGCGCCACACAGTGGCGTAGCGGGGGTTTTGGCCGCCCTGTGCAGTAGCCAAATTCGCCGCCCCCCTTCAAGGAGGATTTCCTACTGGTGCGAATTTTTGTTATTGTCGTCAATATGCCTTTGAAGCTCCGCGAGTTTGTCCTAGCGTCATAAAAAGAACATCCCCAGAAACCTTGTATCTTCTACTTTAAAGATATATACAGTTCGAAAAATAATAATAATTAGCACTTTGTAAGGAGAATAGAGCTAAAATCTTGCACATTTCATTTTTTTTTGTGACAAAACAGCTGCTAACGACCCACCCGTTAGCAAATGGCAGTGAGGACAAACGTATCCACTTTGAGCTGGATGCTATGGTTACCTAGTTATGCTAGCTAAGGAAACTTGTAATAACCTTAAATGATTTAAATGGAAGAGTTCCATTTACATAAAATGATAGCTAGTTATCTAGCTGATGTTATAGTCTCCTCGTTATACAATTATAATGGGAAAAGGTAGAAACTCTCAGGGTGCCTGTGCAACTTTGTATGAACGAGTTCATATTCATGAGTTCATATTGACAAATATTAACACGAAGAGTTCAGCGCCTTACCTTTGTGTGTGTAAAGAATGCTGATATGAAATATGAAAACAACCAGTAGAAACATTTTTGTGTATAATGTTCTTCAAAAACTTACCCTGCTTGAAAATGTTGCAGAATGCAGTCCAGAAGTAAAATTTGGCACTAAACACAAAGATGTTCAACCAAGACGTTCACACGCGCAGGGGGGTATTCGTCGTAGCGCGCTAAGCGGTTTAGCTAGCTAATTTTCAGGCTAAGATAAAAAAAAACGCCCCTCTTTTTGGTTCGTGGAAGCAACTTTCGATAAATCACCATAGTAACATATCAATTAGCACTAACCTGCTCCAGCGCAGGCTAACTAAAGCTGGATAAGCTTGCCACACCCCCGGAAAAAGGAGGGATCCCATTGACCAAGGACTGAAATTAGATACCGGTAGTTAGATTAGCGTAGGGAGAGTTCTTTGCGATCGCCAAGATCCATTATTCCATCATGATGAGTTCTTGTATGAGCGCTACCGATTCAGCCGACAAGGAATCAAGACCTTCTCGAGTCATTTATTGCAAACACCACAGTCGAACATTGACTGTCTTGCGCTTTTTTGCGAGTGGTACATTTTCGTAGTGTCGGTGATGCGGAGAACAAAGCACTCATAATTATATGACAGTGTTATTAGTACACCATAGCATATCATTATTGTAGAAAATGATTAAGGTGGACTCATGATAAGGATAGAGAGAAATACACACAACTTATTTTCACTGATTCAATTTATTTGAGTGTAGCTTTTATTCAGTGAATTTATTTACTAAATACAGTTACATTTAGTCATTTAACAGATGCTTTTATTCAAAGCGACTTACAAGGAAATGTAAAACTACACCGAGGTAGGAGCAATCTTGCAGTTACTTACTGGCAGCAGTATCCTCTGTACCAGGTCACACTTGCCGTCGCCCATTCATACATAGATATCACCCCATAGACATCCTCACACACCGCTTCTTGTATTGCTCTCACAGCGGTGGCGGTATTGAATTTTGCCATGATTATGGTCTTGTATTCTTCATAAGCGTTCATTTTCATCTCCTGCTCGCCAGGGGAGAAAAAAAGAGCCCTTTTCTTTGAGTTTAGAACCATTATACCGTTAGAAAATCATTGTCTTGGTGATCGACCTTTCCTGCCTTTTGAAGTATGACGTGCACGCGCAATTGCCCTGATAAGTTTAGCCTGGTTGAAATTAACCACATGATTTGGAGGCGGATCAGCCGTTGACGACCCGATATTTCCTGTTCTCAATCAGCTCGCTAATGTTAACGGGGCTAAAAGGACAATTGATTAACTTAGCTTCAGCCCTTTACGAAGAACAGGGCCCAGGTCGCGGGGGATTGTTTACAAACTGTCGAACTAATACGTTGCAAAGTGGACGCTAGGGAGACCGCGCCACTACAAAACAGCACCATATTCTAAATTCGGCCATTTGGGAAAACAACTATTATCAAAAAATTACCAAAAAATAAATCACAAGAAAGTAATACAATTATAGTATTGGCCGCAGTACGCCACTGGCGCCACACAAAGTGTGGGGGTCTACGATAGTGGCCAAAATAAAAATCTGTCATAAATCAGCCCATAAAATGTACTAATATATCAATTTGGAACTCTAATTATGGTAATAATTAAATGAATAACGGAAAAGAAAATTACCTCATCAATTGGATGGTCCTTGGTTTAGGCCACACCCAAAGATTATCTTGAGGCCTTGGAAAGAGTTTTGGGGTCCTCAGAGTTTGGGGAGGACTTATGGCTTTAGAGCCCTACGCATGAGTAGGCTATTGTTTCAATTTCTAGTTATGTATTATATGTGCGAAGCATCTCTATGAATTTCATAGTGGATCTGAAGCTTATATTAGCGCCACTTTTTTTGTTTTTAGGAGAGACCGCAATCACTATGTGGCAGGAAATTGGCATTGGAGACTACCTACAGTGGAGATTAACTACAGTTCAGTTGCTTGACTAAGTTATGTTGATCATGAAATTGTGTAATTGAATTACTAAAAAGAAACTAGCGTATTAGCTACTTTAACACATTATTAATCTGAGTATTGTTATTCTTTTACACCCCCTAGATCGTAGGCCAAATAAAAGCTTTGAGCAACCTAGTCAAATGCAGCATAAAAGTGACACAACTTTAAATCAGTCTCCCCCAAACACCTCCATCATCACCCGTTTCCACAGCCCTGGTTGAGACACATCAGACATCATCCATAGCAGTCTTCCAGTACACAGCCCTGGTTGAGACCCATCAGACATCATCCATGGCTTCTTCCTAACACATCCATGCCCGCACACTTATGCCCAGGGTCCCCAGGCTTCCTTGGGTCCAGGGTCACATTTTGGGTCATCATCTGGAAAAACAATAGGCTTGGCATTCCTCTGATAGTGCTGAAGTCGACGGAGAAGGAAGTCTACCATCTTAGGGTTGAGTGCAGACACCTCGTCCCGCTCCTCAGGGTCTTGCACCACATTATACAAGCGGATTGCTGCCTTTGGGGTGGGGCACCAGTGAGAGGGCTTGGGACCAGACACTGATCCTGGCCTGGGAAACCAAAGAGGACAGCCTGCAAGAGGAACACATTGCTATTATGAAGAGAGCTGTGAAGAATGCATGGATGCAAGGAGTTTTCTCGCTGATAATCCACCAGTGTGCATATATTATATATATATATACAGTGGGGAAAATAAGTATTTGAACCCCTGCCGATTTCGCAAGTTTGGCCACTTGCAAAGAAATGTGTGATGTGTAATTGTAATGGTAGGTCTATTTTAACAGTGAGAGACAGAATATCCACAAAAACATCCTGAAAACTGCATTTTATAACAGTTATGAATTGATTTGCATTTGTCGCGGGAGTATTTGAACCCCTAGCAAAACATGTCTTAGTACTTGGTGGAATAACCCTTGTAGGCAAGCACAGACGTCAGACGTTTCTTGTAGTTGGTCACTAGGTTTACACACATCTCAGGAGGGATTTTGGTCCACTCCTCTTTGCAGATCCTCTCCAAATCCTTAAGGTTGCGTTTTCAATGGGAGGTTCACGCCCAATATTCCACGTTACATGGCCCCATCCATAGTCCCCTCAATGCGGTGGAGTCGTCCTGTACCCTTGGCAGAGAAACAGCCCCAAAGCATAATGTTTCCACCTCCATGCTTGACTGTGGGGATGGTGTTCTTGGGGTCATATTCAGCATTCTTCCCCCTCCAAACGCGGCAAGTCGAGTTGATGCCAAAGAGCTTGATTTTGGTCTCATCTGACCACATCCTGTCTCCCAATCCTCCTTAGAATCATTTCAAGTGTTCATTGGCAAACTTCAGACGGCCCTGTACATGTGCTTCCTTGAGCAGGGGGACCTTGCGAGTGCTGCAGTACTTCAAACCATTACGGCGTAGTGTGTTGCCAATGGTTTTCTTGGTGACCGACAAGCTGACTGAGCACAGCCAAAGCACAGCACACCTGCAAGCCGAAACGATGCCTTTTAAACATAAAAGTGGTTTTGCCTGGTCAAATAGCTCATCATTGGCTGCCAGTCGAGTTCGGCCAAACATTTAGAAATGATACCCGGGCTCAGGTCGGGATCGGGCACATCAGCGCGATAAGGCATTGAACATTCCATATTTGAATATCTTAATAAGTAGTGAAGTCAACGTGTCTGCTTAACATGATGCAGAAGTTTGTGTTTGAGAATGAAATAAATCACATTTAGGATAACAGCCTTCTTCCTGTGTGCGGGAATTTGTTTATGTCCTATAGCTGTGACAACGCGATTACAGGCGGCAAACTTGCATCATGAAAGAAGTTAAAAAGAAACTGTTACCTGGAGAATTTAAAACAATACAAAACGAGGGGAAAACTACTGCATGGAGATATTTCTGCTTAGTAGTCAATGCAGATTCTATGGATTAAACCTCGATTGTTGGACTATGTAGATAGTTTTACAACGAACGTTGTGCACTTAAAGTGCACTTAAACTCATCTGGAGAGTTTAAACGACACTTAACGAGGGGAAATTTACTGTATGGAGATATTTCTGTCGGATGGCGTCATAGTCGATGCGGATTCTAATGAGGCTGTTTGATATGTCCAATGTAAGAAGTGTGAAGCTTTAATGAAATATGATTGATGCCATCCTCTTTCTCCACAACAACATGGATTAAACCTCGATGGTTGGACTATGTAGATAGTTTTATAACGAACGTGGCCGTGCGCTTACATTTTTCAAGAAAAACAATGATCTTCAATGGTAAGACTTGTTTTATTCGTTCCTCTTCTGGTGTAGCATATAACGTGAGTTTTATTTAGGCATAGCAGATGCCTAGCGTGTGTAATGTGTAGGCCATTTCATTCCGTTCTTGCAATGTGAATAATTTAATTTCAATATGCTATCTCCCTCTTGTGCGCGCTTGTGCGTTTAACGGAGCTTGTTTGTGTGAGCGAGTGCATTTATCTGTGCATTTATCTGTTGATGCTAGAGTTTAATAAAGACAGGCTATTCATAAAAAACGTACGTAAATGTGTCAGTAGTATGAACAGTTGAGACATTGACTCATTGGGGTTCGGACAAAATATTTTACTTGCTGTCGGACTCGGGTCGGGCTGGGACACATCAGCGCGATAAGGCATTGAACATTCCATATTTAAAATATCTTAAGTAGTGAAGTCAACGTGTCTGCTTCACATGAAGCAGAAGTTCATTTATTGACACATCTTTTAAGGACGGCCACAGCGCTTTAAAACAACGTGTTTATAAGTTACATTATTCAAAGGTGGAAGATAAAAGGCGAGATAATCGCAAGGTTTAGGCCTACTTTCTCATTATGTGTGTGTGTTGTGTCAGTGTTTGTAATACATTGGTGTTGGCTGCAAGTTAACTCCACTTCACGTTAATCTTAGCTTTTGTATATGAGCATTCATTTCAACTGTTCTATCATCTGAAATATCACGGTGTCGAAAAACAAACCTTTGATCTAAACAGAATATTCAGTATGGAATGGGAATATTTCAGAGCAGTATCTTTTGTCGCGTTTGACAAATGTGTCTCCTGTGAGAATGGGATAGTATTCTCTCCTGTGAATTCACGGTCATTTGAGGGTCCTTATAAGTGTTTCAAATATCTTCAGATCTCTTCTGTTATGTTTGTTCATAATCAACAAGAAGAAGCTTGTGAGACGGTCTACAGGCTATTCATAAAAAATGTACGTAAATGTGTCATTAGTATGAACAGTTGAGACATTGGTTGGGTTCCGACAATATATTTGAATGGCTGTCGGGCTCGGGACGGCTGTCGGACGCAGGCCAGGCTCGGACAGATATATTCGGCTGATCCAAACTCTATAACAGAATAGGAACAGATAGGGAATGAAACAGGAAATGTGAGATTCCGGAAATGATGTCGTTCGGAAATGATGTCGTTAGCAGACCAATCACAGCCAAGGGGGTATCCGTAGCTATCCGTAGCTGTCCGAAAAGTTAGAAAAATCAGGAGGTGCACGTTGGTGTCCGTCGAGCTCTTCGAGGTGCTCGGAGGGGCGTTCCACCTCGGGGAAGGTGTTGTCAAGGCGTGCCTATGTGTCCGTCTCCGTTCAAACGCACGCCCATAAATTGGGCATTACACCATCATACAAGTAATCCTCTGCTCCAAACTCTCCTGGCTCACTGTCCCCCCGTCTGTCAGTGTGTCACCAGCTTCCTCACAAGAAAACACTTCAATTCCAGACCCATCTGCTCATACGATATTACCTGGGTAGCCTGTCAGTAGCTTCCACTCTCTGTAGCGGATGGCAGCGTGGATGTGAACATCGAACCCATCAGAGTGGTTGAATCTGGAGACAACAGACTGAGGCCTTTGAGCAGATTCTGGAGGTAAGGTCAGCCCAGGATCACTTGAACCTGAACAGAAACATATTAAACATACATCTTGATATGTAAATTAAAATGACTGCAATGACCAGATGAACCTTGGACACATGTCAGCATCTTTGTCATCAAGATCTCAGGATTCCTATCCCTCTGACGTCATACCCTTTGGATGCTTGGATTTGACTACAGCATTTTCAATCAATTCTAAAAAGGTCTTTATCTCTCTTCTTGTTTTACAGTTCACAATGACTGCATGATAAGTGCAGGGGGCAGAGGGGGCCACAATCACATTCCCCACCAGGGCCGTGGCCCGTCCATATTGGTCGTCTGACCACCCAAAGATACGTTGCAAAAAATAAAGTCTAAATAAAGGTTTCTTCAAATAATTACAATAATTCACATCAGCATGATCAGCTAATCAGGTTGTTCTTTTTTTACGAGTTGGGCATAATCTATTGGGCACGTCATCAACCAAGGTCTTCTCTTCTGATACGACGTAAGTGTAAATACTAGAAACCTTAAAACAGGGTAAGTCACTTTGTTGGGGCAGTTCTGTTCGCCCAAACGTTTTGCTGATGATGACATTTTACAAGATTTATCTAGTCTCGCAGTGCCATGCTTTGATAGCAATCCTGTTTAGTTGAACAACACCCCACCCATAAATAAACAATAAATCAGACAAACAGACAATAAAAAAAAAGCAATCCCAGAATGATACTTACAAGGTGCAATGTCCACGTAGAGTGGATCAATGTTATGAAGTATCTCGAGTCTGGGAGAAGACATCCCTTTGCTATGAGAAAGAGAACAGAACTGGGCTAGAACAAGAACTGTGCAAACAGAATAAATCTAGATTGAACATGGACCAGAGCGGCCTCCAACACTGTTCCATATCCATTCAGTACATGTACACATATTAAACACTGTTCCTCATCACCATATCCATTAAGTACATTCACACATATTGGCAGCCGAACTCTACCCACTCACTCTGTTTCTTTCTCCCCCTCCTAGTCTGGACTATCTCCACTGTGGGATGCTGCTGTAGCCTCCCCACCCGATCTACTTGAAAAAAAGCCTTGGCCTACACGTACCCAACCCCCACCATACTGTCATATACTTATTCTACCCCATACTCTGCTAGTATTTTCCTGCAACGTAAATAATTATCAACATCGATATGGTTTTCTGTTCCATTACTCTACTTACCCTGGTAATAGTAACCCTACGAGCACACTGTATACCCACTAAGCTGTTCTACAGTACTTGAATGCTCTGTCCCCACCTTTCCACTACCAAATTTGTATGTATATACCATATTATGTTTGTATGTATTATGTACCCTTACCCCATGAATGCTGTGTACATCTACCACATGTATGTTGTGTACATCTACCACATGTATGCTAGCATGCTCATCATGATACATGTCTGATTTCTTCTGCTATGTTGCTCATCATGATACATGTATGATTTCTTCTGCTATGTTCCTGGTTGATTTCCCTCCCCTACTGCATTGTGTTTTCTGTGGACATCTAGTATATCATTTATAATATACACACACACACACACACACACACACACACACACACACACACACATATCATATATACACACACACACACACACACACACACACACACACACATATATATATATATATATAATATATCATTTAATTATGATGAATAATATATTTATACTAATATTTATGGATTATAATTTAATTGTTATTTATCTAGTATACTTTTTCTGCTGTATAATCATGTTGCCCTCATTACATGATAACATCATGGTTTCCTGTAGTTAGCCTTGATTTTGTCCTTCACTCAGGTTTGAAAATAATTGTTTAAACCAAATAGTTTATAAATGAATCAATCCTACACAGCTTTCTTAATATTGCAGTGTACTCAACTCAGATTAATAGGATCATCACGTTTTTTTGAGTTGAGAAGTGTAGCTCCAGGGCCCTTAATGTTCCTAACCCAGTCCTGTCTGTAACAGGGCCCTTAATGATCCTAACCCAGTCCTGTCTGTAACAGGGCCCTTAATGTTCCAGTCCTGTCTGTAACAGGGGCCCTTAATGATCCTAACCCAGTCCTGTCTGTAACAGGGCCCTTAATGTTCCAGTCCTGTCTGTAACAGGGCCCTTAATGATCCAGTCCTGTCTGTAACAGGGCCCTTAATGATCCAGTCCTGTCTGTAACAGGGCCCTTAATGATCCAGTCCTGTCTGTAACAGGGCCCTTAATGTTCCAGTCCTGTCTGTAACAGGGCCCTTAATGATCCAGACCTGTCTGTAACAGGGCCCTTAATGTTGTTCCTAACCCAGTCCTGTCTGTAACAGGGCTCTTAATGTTCCAGTCCTGTCTGTAACAGGGCCCTTAATGTCACTAACCCAGTCCTGTCTGTAACAGGGGCCCTTAATGTTCCAGTCCTGTCTGTAACAGGGGTCCTTAATGAGGGCCCTTCATGTTCCAGTCCTGTCTGTAACAGGGCCCTTAATGTTCCAGTCCTGTCTGTAACAGGGCCCTTAATGTTCCTAACCCAGTCCTGTCTGTAACAGGGCCCTTAATGTTCCAGTCCTGTCTGTAACAGGGCCCTTAATGTTCCAGTCCTGTCTGTAACAGGGCCCTTAATGATCCAGTCCTGTCTGTAACAGGGCCCTTAATGTTCCCAGTCCTGTCTGTAACAGGGCCCTTAATAATCCGTCCTGTCTGTAACAGGGCCCTTAATGATCCAGTCCTGTCTGTAACAGGGCCCTTATAATGTCACTAACCCAGTCCTGTCTGTAACAGGGGCCCTTAATGTTCCAGTCCTGTCTGTAACAGGGGCCCTTAATGATCCAGTCCTGTCTGTAACAGGGCCCTTATGTCCAGTCCGTCTGTAAGGGCCCTTAATGTTCATAACCCAGTCCTGTCTGTAACAGGGGCCTTAATGTTCCTAACCCAGTCCTGTCTGTAACAGGGGCCCTTAATGTTCCAGTCCTGTCTGTAACAGGGCCCTTAATGTTCCTAACCCAGTCCTGTCTGTAACAGGGCCCTTAATGTTCCAGTCCTGTCTGTAACAGGGCCCTTAATGATCCAGTCCTGTCTGTAACAGGGCCCTTAATGATCCAGACCTGTCTGTAACAGGGCCCTTAATGTGTTCCTAACCTAGTCCTGTCTGTAACAGGGGCCCTTAATGTGTTCCTAACCCAGTCCTGTCTGTAACAGGGCCCTTAATGTGTTCCTAACCCAGTACTGTCTGTAACAGGGCCCTTAATGTTCCTAACCCAGTCCTGTCTGTAACAGGGGCCTTAATTATCCTAACCCAGTCCTGTCTGTAACAGGGCCCTTAATGTGTTCCTAACCCAGTCCTGTCTGTAACAGGGCCCTTAATGTGTTCCTAACCCAGTCCTGTCTGTAACAGGGCCCTTAATGATCCAGTCCTGTCTGTAACAGGGCCCTTAATGTTCCAGTCCTGTCTGTAACCAACAGTGTTTCAGTTCTAGGATCACAGTTGAATGTTGTGACGGTCGTGGGGCGACCACACATGAAAGTGACTCCTCGTACTGCCCCGTAACTACAACTGCTAGCACACACAAACACATATGGACTTGCATACCAACTCACACACACGCACAACACACACACAAACACACACACACATACACAGACAGACTGGCATACTTGTACACACACAAGCATGCACTCACCTGTTTGAAATAACTTTAAACAAAGGAGGTACTTTAATTTGCTTTCCAACATATATTTTAGTGAACTGGGTTGGTGCACAAACTTGGCCTCATCGAATATATATAGATTTTTTTGTGGTGGACTTTGTTCGCTTGATCCTTTTCAAGCTTTAATGAACTTGTATGACTTTCAACCCTCACTCTGACTCCCACCTATAGACAGTAACCCGGCTCTCAGTCCGTCACAAATGTATACAACTCACCTGATAGTTTTCCAAACATCAAAGCCATCTAGGGTTCTTATCCCCTTGGTTGAACCACCCGCCAGTTTCAACAGTGTAGGCAGCCAATCAGTGATATGGATGAGTTCACGACTTGTGGTGCCAGGTTTCTCCAGCAAAGGGCTATTAACAAAGCCAACGGCCCGCACCCCTCCTTCCCACAGGGACCATTTTCTGCCACGCAGAGGCCAGTTGCTGCCCCCCTCCAGAGTCTGTCCTCCATTATCTGTCACAAAAGAGACACATATCCATAGAGCTAGGTCATTAATATCTATGAAACATGACAAAATATAAAAAAGTGGCAATCAGACAATAAAAGACAAAGATGCTCCTCCTTCTCACCCCCGGATGGCTAGCTTGAGGTAATCAGCCATTTTGTTAACTTGTTCAATATCGCACACATTAAGAATAGCACCTGTAGAGAGTTGTGGTGAAATCAGAGAGAGATAGAACCAACCAAACCAGCTTTTTCAGTTGTTTTATTTGGAACTATTGTTTCTCCCCATTCCAACCTTTTGATATGTTTGCAAGTGACCGCTAGACTGAGCTGGTTAGCTTGCTAGCTGTGCCACCATAAACTTGGCTTGCATTTACAAGATCCAGCCAACATTATCTGCAATGTTGAAATGGGCATCGCTTAAACAGGCTTTCAACCCCACAATAGCTGTCTTTGTAGGGACAGAGAAAACAAATACATAGTGTTATAATTTTTCCCTTCCAAATATTGTTGTAAAACTAAATATAACTAAAACTAAATTTAGTGTGAGTTAGGGGTGTGAATCTCTCATGAAAAAGACGATCCTATTCATAAATTATTATTATTATTATTATATCTCGATACAAGGGCACCATACGATACAAGAAAAGATGCATGTTGATAAAAAACAATTCAGTGCGATTCGATGCGATTCAATGTGATTCGATGCAGTTCAATAATTGAAAACACTGCGTTGTTAGGAAACAATGGACCTCATTTTAGAACATTTTCTTAAGTGTCTTCTGAAATATCTTCTTACCAACTTCGAAAGACCAACCTAAGAAAAGATCTCCGCCGGATTCATGAACGCCTGGAAATGTGTTCTTAGCTGTGCACTGATTCTTAAATTGAACTCGCTTTCTCATGCACCTGAACTTGCATACAGAAACGCCCCGCCCGCTCCTTATAAGGGCATGTAATTGCAATGTGTAAACACTCCACAGGCAACGCAAAAGCAACTTCAGACTGATCAAAATCATGTCAAAGCGGAAAGCGAGCACCGGTAAACGCAGACCTAATTTCACCGGTGCAGAGGTGGAGGTACTGTTGCAGAATGTAGATGTGTTAATTCTATTCCACTATGGCTATATCCACGCGATTGAGTTTAGTGCTTATTTATTTATTCACTGCCATTTGCAGTGTTCGTATAGTGCTTTTATTTATGTTAGGACATCAAGATGCCTCGGTCTCGGAATCATGACTATAAATGTTAAACATAATTGTTAATGATACAAATATTCCCCTATTTATTATTATTATAATTATTTAAATCCGAGGATGTGTGTAGAATTGATGTGAACGCAATCAACAACGATTTCTCTTCCTTGGCTGAAGTAGCTAGCATAGCATTGGCCATTGAAATGAATGGTGTAGCTAGCATAGCATTGGCCATTGAAATGAATAGGAGTTGTAATCTGTCATTCTCTCCAGATGTATATAATACCTCCATGTACTTCGGGGCGTTATTTGTGAGAATACAACCTGATTGGCTTATGCTATGCGGGCTTCGGCCAATGACAGGCTGTCATTGTTCTGACTGAGATCAAATGCACCAGGTGAGCGAGTGAGTGTTTTACGTAGCGACTTAACGGAGAGACAAACGCTTGTGAACCGGTTCATAACTTTTAAACCGGGGCAACGACCGGTTCATGTCATTTTAATACCGATACGGGACTTCAAGCATCGATGTAGTCGTATCTTACACGCAAAAAAACGATATCGATACGTATCGGTTATTTTTTACACCCCTAGTATGAGTGTTTAGTTTACATTTTTTCTATGATTAAAGGTGATAGTTTGTGATTTGAAGCTTTATCTACAGTCTTAGATTGAACTAGCCTTGAGGTCCAGCCAAAAATAGCAGACATATAGGATTGGCAAGTTGTAGTATAGGCAAGTTGTCACAAATCATCTTTGTCAATGTTTGTGGCCACGGGATGCTATGCTGTAGCCTGACGATGTCATACTCATAATTCTAGTCAGAATATGAGTCTGATACCGCTCCAATGGGCTGTGATTATGGGGCGTGTTTCAACCGAACCAGGAAAAAAAATGCCTCTTCGCTCAATTGGATATATCTAGAACAATCAGAGCAACGTAGTATGACCATAACGTAGACCATGGGGCCAGCTGATACATTAAACTTTTACCGGATCCCTTAGGAAGGACGGCAAAAACATCTTTTCGATCGACAAATGCCTTGTGCTGTCAATGTCTTCTAAAACAGACTCGAATCTCCACATTTCAGCTCTCCAACGGCAGCCATGTTTGTTGAAAACGAATTCACCCCTAAAGCTCTTTGGTTTTCTTCATCGTTGTGATACAAATACATTGTACAAAATACAGTGCCATCTACTGTTTATTGTATTGTTCACCCAACTCACAAAGAGTCCTTCTAAGTTACCCTTTTATCTGTGGATCTTCACCTGGACTCAACAAAAAGTAGCTCAAGTTGAGTGGAAGTTATGTTTTTCTTTTTTCAAAATTTCAGAAAACCTGTGAGTTAATGGAATGCATGGAGTTGCCCTGTACTTACTTCTATGCCTCTAGAGTACATTCCAAAGACAAGGTCTGGTTATCATAATACCTGAGGAGAAGATGAGCACAGTGTTATTCCAGAGGTCATGAGTCATCAGAGCCTCCGTCAGGTTTCCCACAGCTTCATCCATGGCTGACACCATCCCTGCGTAAAGTCTGCGATGAGGGTCCTTGATGAAGCTGTAAGGGGCGGTGTAGCGCTCAGGAACTTGCAGAGGGCCGTGCACTGCTTGGAGGGCTAGATATAGGAAGAGGGGCTGCAGACATGTCATAGAATGAGACGAGGGTGTGTTATCTATAGAGACATGATTATAAAATATTACACATTAGGTAAAAAAGGTCATTTGACATGAAAATGTTTTCTTACGGACTTCGGAAGACCAACGTAAGAAAAGATCTCCGCCTGATTCATGAACGCCTGAAAATGGGTTCTTACGCAGCCGACGTGTTCTCGGCAATGCTCCCCCGAATGAGGATTCTTAAATTGAACACGCATTCTCGTGCACCTGGATTTGCATACATACACGCCCCGCCAGCTCCCTATAAGGGCACGCAACCGTAGTGACGCGCGCAGTCAGAATCGACCGAATCCACGCAAAAGCGAGGCATGTCAAAGCGGAAAGCGAGCACCGGTCGAGTAAACGCAGATCTAACTTCACCGGTTCAGAGGTGGAGGTACTGTTGCAGGATGTGGCTATATCAACGAGTTTGAGTTCAGTGCTTATTTATTTATTCACTTACATTTGCAGTGTTCGTAGAATCATGACTATAGATGTGAAACGTAATTGTTAATACAAACATTCTCGTATTTATTATTATTATAATTATTTAAATCCAAGGATGTCTGTAGAGTTGATGTGAACGCAATCACCAACGATTTCTCACAAATTCAGCCCTTAACCCTTCTAACACGGAGCGGCCCCGTGGGGCATCTGGTGTTTTTTTGAGGAATTGCATTTAAGAAAACTCTGGGCGATTTACGACTGCTATTTCGCCTTCTGCAATTCTTCTGAAGTTTACAAATTTACAAATGAAATGAAGTTGACCAGACAAAACATGAAATATCTTGTGTTCATACTGTCTGCAATGAAATACAAGTCAAGGTACATTTATAAATCACTGCTTTCTTTTTTTATTTGCATTTTCCAATATAGAGTTAGCTGGTAAAGGTTAGCTGGTTAAAAAAACCTTCCAAACTGCCAAATGCTGCTCACAGATCAATGTGTGTGCAGTCAAACACTCCAAAAGAGTACATCAGGAAAGCCAGCACTCACTGCAAAATGTATGCTAGCCTGGTGGTCAACCACACTGTATGGGAACTGTACCTGCTTGACTGATCTCATCCCATAGAGCTGGGCACAACTGACACAGGACGACTGGCACAGACCCAACCAGTGCTACTCAGTGCTTCTTGCAAAGGAAACACTCGCAAAGGAAACCGCAATGCAGGAATCCTTGCCATGTTTCTCTGCAAAGCTATGCCCAACTCAACACGGTGTTCCAAGAGAATAGTGACTGGCTTATCAGCCATCAGTTATTATGGGCCAATTGGCATGGTCTCTAAATACCTGTTCCCCTCTAATTCTGCCATTGGCAATGTCCTCCAATACGGACAGAGCTGACATCATTACAACATAAAAGAAAATGCTTTTTAACCATCCTAGGCCATTCGTCTGATTCATACATATTTTACTGTGCACAAAACTACTCACAATTCCTAAAATATCAGTTGTTCCATTCAACATGCAAAGTCTTGTGCAGGAGCTTGTATTAGCAAAATTGTGTAATGTACAAGGAAGGAAGTAAATGTGGCCATCTGTTCACTACCTTGGTGGGGTCATGTTGGCCAATGAGATCAATGGCTTTCTGTGTGAAGAGATGGGTGGAGTAAGTCCCAGTGTATCCTGAAGCAACCTCCTCCCCTTCACGCAGGTCCAGTGCACAGCGTGTCAAATTCAGCTCAGAAATATGGTAGCAGCGCTGATGGGTGAAGTAGTCTTCAGAGCCTGTTAGGTAACCTGTGAGCAATTTGGTAACCAGTTAAACAAGCTAGGCACAATCATGATGCACACAACCGCGAGATACATTTTTCTTTACATTTTGAGCTGTTAATTATCACAGAAATAATGATGGTTATGTTCATTACACAAAGGCTAAAAGAGATACAAAATATTAAACATCAGTATTAAACCTTATACTGACCAAATTTCAGCAGGTTAGAGTCTGACCATTTCAGTCTTACACTGAACAGCTTAAATAGAATAGAGCTTATGTATGGTGGCCAACAGGTGCAGAGCTGTGCAGTGAGTAAACCTCACTCCTCAATACCTTAAGAGACATGCAACAGAGGACAGCACCACCCATAGGTAACCTCACTCCCCAACACCTTAAGAGACGTTTAAACCTCACTCCCCAACACCTTAAGAGATGAGTAAACCTCACCCCTCAATACCTTAAGAGACATGCAACAGATGACAGCACAACCCATGGGTGTTTGCCTCATTGATTATATATCCGCCTCACGTTTCAAAGGATGCAGGCTCAAGTCTGTGTGTGATTATGCTACCCAAAACAGGTGGATGTGCATTACAGTGGAAATACCAAGCTAAGCATTGGCTGCCTTTAATATATGTATAGCTTTTGAATGATCTGATCAACTCAGTCTTTCTCTCTCAACTAGTCTATAGTCTATAAGCTATGGTGCAGATAGTGAGGCAGCCCCAAACAGATCAAAATGAACTAGAATAGCATACATACACTTTATACTTTCAAATATTTAAAGAAGTACATATAGTACTGACACCAAGTGCTTAAAACCGGTATTGCATTCCAAATTCATAATATTGGAGAGCGTTGGGTCCCGCCCCAGAATATCATAATAAGGAAGTTCTAAGGAAGAACAGTACAGGCAGAATATCCTAATAATAAAGTTCTAAGGAAGAACTTTGCAAGCATTGTAATTAAACAGCAGTTCAGTCATGAAGCCAAATCTCTCTTTGGTGCTGTGTAACAACTTATACATTTTGATCATCATACACCAAGAGAATTTACCAAAATAGGAGTCAAACCCACGACGCGTGGGCATGCATTCTCTGCGGTACATGCCAAGATGCCACTTGCCCACCATATGTGTGGCATAGCCTGCCTCCTTCAGATGCTCAGGTAGAAGCTTTTCATCCAGTGGCACACAGTAGGGTTGGCATGGCCATATGATCTGGTGCTGCATACCAGTGTGGATCTGAACACAAATATATCATTAGATTAATACATTGACATGGTTTCAACTCTACACAGTCCTTTACTATGCAATATCAACGAGCTAGGTAACATTACATTGACAAGTAGTCAGATCCAACATTTCGCATACTAAAAAACTACGACCTAGGCTACAGGATAACAGGGACTAAAACCTACCTGGTATTTCCCCGTCATCAGCTGGTTCCGAGAGGGTGTGCATAATGGCTGAACGTAATAGTTGTCCAGTTGGACTCCACTTTTGGACATTCTGTCCAGGTTAGGAGTTTTAATTTCGGACCCGTGAAAACCCACATCATTCCACCCTAAATCGTCAGCTAAAATGAAGATTATATGTGGCGGTTTAGCCTCTAAAAACGGCAGGTAAAAGAAGGCAGAAATTACAATTGTATTCAGTAGTATACGAAGTATTCTCATCTTAGCATTTTATCGTCACACTTTAACGTTAACGAGCAGCTAGTCTACTCTATAGGTCTATCTAAACTTTTAACATTAGCTCTCAATAACTGTTCTCTGAATGCGGAAGCTGTCTTTCTCATATGACTTCTTGAAGTTCAGTGCAGAATTTCCACATGCTGATGAATTGACTCAAAACCGTATCCCTCGACCAATCAGGTGATGAGTAGTCATGTGAACAGACGATGATACTGTGTGGACCTGCGGAGGTGCACAGGTCTCGTATTTTTAAGCACGCCTCGGGTCTTTGGTGTCACGGGTAACATCAATGGTTGCCAATCAGTGTTGTGTCGGTTGGTCCTCATTGCCTCAGTGGCAGTTTAACATTACAAAATAACCCGCAGCCAGTTTATAGCCAGCTAGGAAGGAAGGAAATAGCTTGTGCTACCCAATGCATTAAGGCCATCTTCTTTCCTAAGCTACGCCTTTTATTTCAGAAAACAAAAAAAAACAAAAAAGTTTGGGGGAGGTCTAATATTTATGTCGGACTTTAAACTCCTAGCCTAGCTAGTTACAAGTTTAACATAACGGACACCAAACGTTGCATGGCGAGCTGGCATCAGCTAGTCAATGCTAAATCTGTTGCTATAAACATTGGGGGTATTTCTATGGTTGGTCCTGGCCATTTTGCATCGGCGGCAAACTATCACCTTTTCCCTTGACTCGGCTATTAATAGGTTTACGGTGTTCATTGATTTCAGTTCACTCCACTTGAAGTTATTCGCGCGAATGTCCTTATTACGCCGCTGGCATATTATACAAATCATTTCAGTTTTATAATACACTGCCACACATGAAAGATCCATTCACAAACAATTAACAAATATGAACACAATATACAAACATTATTTTGGTAAATGTCCGATATGTAGCTAGTAGTAGACGATTGCGTTCAAAGCGACAACCTGCTGCGAACAGGAATTGAACCGGGTCAACCGCGTTAAAAGAGAGAACGTTCCCTGATGTCAGATGAAAGAAAATCAGCTGATGTCTAAAACGCACAACACCGCGAAATGTTGCCTCTTTTATCAAATAGAAAGCACAATCCCTACACTATTCCACTTCGATAATAAAACACCACACCTGACAGATCTGCTGACAAGATTTAGAGAATTCTTCATATTAAAATCCGACAGTCCCATAGAGCTCTGACATTTTGCTCTCTGTATCCAATACAAAGCACAATCATTACACTATTCCACCTCTATAGAAAAACACCACACCTCAAAGATGTATACACAAAGAATAAACAACTACTGTCACAGTTGACATACATTTAGGTTTAAAACTCCGACCCCTCTTGATGGCCTAGATCGTAGGCCAAATAAAAGGGTTCTTAAATAGGGTTCTAACCCTAACCCTAACCCTAAACATATTTTAAAGAGGGAATTTGTGAAATCACGCAACCTTTTGCATATATCCATAGATATCAATTGGGCTTTCACTATCAACATAAGCACTGTGCTTCAACCAATACCTAATCTTAAGAAATACAGATAATCTTCATAACTTCCATATGAAATACAGATAATCTTCATCACTTTGATATGAAATACAGATAATCTTCATCACTTTGATACGAAATACAGATAATCTTCATCACTTTGATATGAAATACAGATAATCTTCATCACTTTGATAAGAAATACAGATAATCTTCATCACTTTGATACGAAATACAGATAATCTTCATCACTTTGATATGAAATACAGATAATCTTCATCACTTTGATATGAAATACAGATACTCTTCATCACTAACTCCCTCCCATTCTACTGCTGTGATTTCCCTTCATTCCACTGCTGCTCATTTGACATGTAAATAGAGGTTGCTTCACCGTTGCTTTCATTCCATGATGACATTGACATGAGAGTGAGAGAGTTCAATTCTATGTATTGTTATATCTATTGCTATAACTATATTGGCAGCATTTTAAGAAACACTGAAGGCACTCCTTTTGAGACCATCCGTAAAAGAAATGCATTTCCTTGCGTTCAGCGCTGGAGAGAACATTGTGTAATAGTGAGGCTGTTCCCTGTTCTCATCTGTACATCATGAAAGTGAAGGTTGGAGGAGCTGGTTCAAAGAGGGTAGTAGCACCGCTTGCTTGATTCAATTCAATTCAATTCAATTTTATTTATATAGCGCCATAACAATACAATTGTCTCTAGGCGCTTTACAGAGCCCAGAGCCTGAACCCCCTTAGTGCAAGCACAATGGCAACACGGGCAAGAAAAAACTCCCTGTTAGTCAGGAAGGAACCTTAAGCAGAACCACGGCACATAAGGGGGAACCCATCTGCTTGAGGTCGGCTGGGTGGAGATAAGAAGGGGGGATGGGGGAGGGTTGTGTGGCAGAAGGGGAAGGGAAACAACAGGTGTTGTACATAGCCTGCATTTGGTAGATGTACATAATATATGTGGGCCATTCTACCGAATTGGTGCAAAGTGTGGTCCCACAACAATAAAAACTATTTACAAAACAATTAAGTATTCAGACATAGATATTTACTAAGAATATGTCATGGTCTATTTAAACCCAAGACATTAATTGAGATAGGGATAAGCTAAATATATACAAAATCATCATTTATAGGGTACTTTCTATTGGGAAGTAGCTGTCCCTAACCCTGGCATCTAAATTTCAATGTCTGTAAATAACACTTTTTAGATTTTTTAGATTTTTTTTCAATGATGTCATTTCAAAGATCTTTACGATTAAGTTTAAACAGAACTTGGAAGATTTAGATTTATTTTGGGTTTAATTTAAAAAAAAATAAACTATACTCAAAAAATCATGTCCATAGTTTTCATGTCACTACCGAAACACAGGAGTTTTAGTCCATTGGCTGAGCCTGTTTTTTAGCCACACCCCTGCATTTATAACCAGGCAGTGATACTGCATCCCTATCCTTCATGGCTGAATGGTAAGTAGCTAGATCCCATACTTTTGATATAAATGTGTTCCAAAGTCTGAAAATCAGTCTGTAACCTTAAGAATTGTCACTACCGAACACATATTTTCTTCAATTGAGTAAACTTTTTGGGGGTTTTTGCAAAGTATTATGTTTGTTTGTGTGTACACCTCTTCAAAGATGTGTTTGCTAGCCATGTGCTTGCTAGAATTATTTATTTATGCTCAAAGTTAGCTAGAATTGTCACTACCGAAACAGTCACTACCGAAACAGACAGTTACTACCAAAACATATGGTAAAGTTTTGGTAGTGACATGATCGTTTCGGTAGTGACAAAATGGAATGGTAAGTAGTTCAATCCCATCATTTTGAAATAAATGTGTTACGTATGTGGACTAAATGGTAAACATGTAGATAATGCTGATTTCTATCTGAAATTGTTCAGGACAGAAAGAATCATAAGACACCAAAATGCCAAAAGGAAAAAGTGGAGCAGAGAGGCTGAGAGAATACCGACAAAGAGTGAGGGATGACCCAGTAAAACACCAAGAATATTTAAGGAAGGAAAGAGAAAGAAATAAGAAACGAAAGGAAGAAGGAAAGTTGAAATGTATCAGTGATTTATCCAACAGGGAGCAAAAGAAGGTCAGAAAATCATGGAGGAAAAGACAGCAAAAGCACAAAACATTTTTAATATTCCCAACCTAAAGCATGGTATGAGTTAAGATTAAGCAATAAGGTTGAGGAAATATGATACAACCTTGCAAACAAAATACTGTGGTCACTACCACTGGATGTTTTGTAAAAAATAAAGTATATTGAGTTATCAACTAAAATGTTATGATACTGATTGGTTTAATGTATGTTCAATTTCATCAATCATCAACTCTGGAATCAATATGATCAGTATTTTGCATTTTACAAAGAAATATTGCACTTAGGTTTGGATGAATTGTACAAATTGAACTTTGAAATTTGGTAAAAAATTCATTTTTATTTATTTCATTGTGAAAACCTTCAAGAAATATTTGTAAAAATACTCTTCAGAGAAGGGAAGGAAACACAATCTGAACAGGTTAATAATAATATGTTTTTACTATAGTTTATTACTATGTTTCGGTAGTGACAATTTTTGGGAGAGGAAAAACATTCCAACACATTCTGAAAATACAATATAAAAATTGACGGTTCATTTACTAGATATGTGTACTTTAGATATGGTACAATATATATACGGACAAAGTTTTGGGAATAAAACATACAAATTTTCAAAATATTTCCAACCTGACTTTGCACCAATTCGGTAGAATGGCCCATATACAGACATCCGGTGGTAAATACATAATACAGACAAGAGCAGTTTAGTGGGCCTGCACCTGTGGAAACTGTGATCTTGTTTTGAGAAATTAGGCCTCTCTGTTTGGCCTGACCTTCATCCCTACACACAGGCCTCTCTGCCTGGTAATTAGGCCTCTCTGCACATAGGCCTCGAAGACTGGCCTGACCTTGGTCTGTGCACACGGGCCATTCAGTTTGACCTAACAAGACACTCACTCCTGCACACAGGCCATTCTGTTTGACCTAACAAAACACCCACTTCTGCACACGGGCCTCATGACACTCGCTGTTGCAAAACTGCTTCATGTTCACCACACCACTGTATTACAACCATGATTCTCAACAGTAGCTTAGGAAAGAAGAGTTACACTTATACCAAAGGCCTTAACGCATTGGGTTGCACAAGCTATTTCCATCCTTCCTAGCTGGCTATAAACTGGCTGCGGGTTATTTTGTAATGTTAAACTGCCACTGAGGCAATGAGGACCAACCGACACAACACTGATTGGCAACCATTGATGTTACCCGTGACACCAAAGACCCGAGGCGTGCTTAAAAATACGAGACCTGTGCACCTCCGCAGGTCCACACAGTATCATCGTCTGTTCACATGACTACTCATCACCTGATTGGTCGAGGGATACTGTTTTGAGTCAATTCATCAGCATGTGGAAATTCTGCACTGAACTTCAAGAAGTCATATGAGAAAGACAGCATCTGCATTCAGAGAACAGTTATTGACAGCTGATGTTAAAAGTTTAGATAGACCTATAGAGTAGACTACCTGCTCGTTAACGTTAAAGTTTAAGTGTGACAATAAAATGCTGAGAATACTTCGTATACTACTGAATACAATTGTAATTTCTGCCTTCTTTTACCTGCCGTTTTTAGAGGCTAAACCGCCACATATAATCTTCATTTTAGCTGACGATTTAGGGTGGAATGATGTGGGTTTTCACGGGTCCGAAATTAAAACTCCTAACCTGGACAGAATGTCCAAAAGTGGAGTCCAACTGGACAACTATTACGTTCAGCCATTATGCACACCCTCTCGGAACCAGCTGATGACGGGGAAATACCAGGTAGGTTTTAGTCCCTGTTATCCTGTCGTAGTTTTTTAGTATGCGAAATGTTGGATCTGACGACTTGTCAATGTAATGTTACCTAGCTGTAAGTGTGGCTTCCCCCCCCCCCCCTCAATTTTGTTGTCATATTCAAAAGGGGACCTGACATGAAAAGTTTGGGAACCAATGTCCTAATGTTACTGTATAGACACTAAGATAAAAAAAAAAATTACAGTAACGTTCAATCACTGTCACTTCACAAACGTTAGCTTACCCAACTCGGAAGAGTTGAGGATACCTGCTTGCATACTGTTGGAAGTGTAACTAACATAGTAATAATAATAATAATAATAATACATCACATTTATATAGCGCTTTTCAAAGTTCTCAAAGACGCTTAAACTACTAACATGCATCAACTTTGATCCCTATTCAGTCTGTTCAAATATCCCGACAAAATTACACAATAGCTTAATCTCAGCCTAGTGTTTTTTAATTGTTAAATTCCAATCATTTCTGAAACTATCTGGTCAGATCCATATTAGGCCAAATCAGCATATCTGTCTTTAAAGCACCTTCTGGGGCTTTCAGTTGAGTGGTGGGAAATGAATCTGGCCAAACCTGTAAGCTTGCACTGCTTGCTGTTGGAATGTTTAAGCTGAAACCTCTATCTGGCACATATCTGGCCCTCTGAAGTCTGAAACCATGTGTGAGCTGCAGATGGATTTAAAGGCTTTTTGAACAGATCAACAGCTCAAAGGTAATTGCTATCTGGGTAGTTGAGTGAGGCTTGATATTGCATAGTAAAGGACTGTGTAGAGTTGAAACCATGTCAATGTATTAATCTAATGATATTTTTGTGTTCAGATCCACACTGGTATGCAGCACCAGATCATATGGCCATGCCAACCCTACTGTGTGCCACTGGATGAAAAGCTTCTACCTGAGCATCTGAAGGAGGCAGGCTATGCCACACACATGGTGGGCAAGTGGCATCTTGGCATGTACCGCAGAGAATGCATGCCCACGCGTCGTGGGTTTGACTCCTATTTTGGTAAATTCTCTTGGTGTATGATCAAAATGTATAAGTAGTTACACAGCACCAAAGAGAGATTTGGCTTCATGACTGAACTGCTGTTTAATTACAATGCTTGCAAAGCAAATACCTGTACTGTTCTTCCTTAGAACTTTATTATTATGATATTCTGCCTGTATTGTTCTTCCTTAGAACTTCTTTATTATTAGATTAGATTAGATTAGATTAGATTCAACTTATTGTCATTGCACAGAGTACAAGTACTGAGGCAACGAAATGCAGTTTAGCATCCAACCAGAAGTGCAAAATAGCAAAAAGTGCAGAGTATGTGCATATGTAAAGTGTAATAAGTGAATAAATAGATATGTACAATAAGAAATAGATATGCAATATGAACAGTAATTGGGACAAGAATAGCAGCAATTGAAGTAAGAAGTGTAGATATGATAAGTATATGTAAAGTGCAGGTGTAAGTATTAGTGGTGGTAATAAGTGAAATGAGGTGAAGAGGTATTAGTAATATTATATTTAAGAAGTATGGTATAAGTACGATTAATACAGTAATAAGTGGTAAAAAAAAACATTCTGGTGCAAATGTTCAGGGGCTGGAGGAGGGTGTGGCAGTCAAGCCAGGGTGGAGGAAGGGAAGTACAGTGCAAATGTTCAGTGGCTGGAGGAGGGTGTGTGGCAGTCAAGCCAGGGTGGAGGGGGAAATACAGTCACTGGGGGAGATGTGTGTGGGGGTGGGGGGCTATCCCCGTGGTGCAGAGTCCAGTAGAGTGACAGACGCAGGGATGAAGCTGTTCCGGGAACGGAGGACCCTGTAGCGCCTCCCAGAGGGGAGGAGGGCAAACAGTCTGTGGCTGGGATGAGAGCTGTCCTTTTCGATGCTGCGTGCCCTCAGAGGGAAGTGTTGATACCCAGGTCACTGAGTTTCGTGATCAGTTTGGAGGGGATGACTGTGTTGAAGGCTGAACTGAAGTCTATGAACAGCATCCTCACATAGCTGTTGTTATTGTCGAGGTGAGAAAGGGCGGAGTGTAATGCCGTGGAGATGGCATCCTCCGTACTCCTATTCTTGCGGTAGGCGAATTGGAAGGGGTCCAGTGTGGGTGGTAAGCAGGTTTTGAGGTTAGCCAGGACCAGCCTCTCGAAGCACTTCATGATGGTGGGGGTCAGTGCAACAGGGCGGAAGTCATTTAGGCTCACTGCAGTGGAGTGTTTTGGCACCGGCACGATGGAGGTGGTTTTAAAGCACGTGGGGACAGCAGCTTGGGCCAGTGACAGGTTGAATATGTCAGTCAAGACCTCAGCTAGCTGCCCAGCACAGGCCCTGAGCACGCGTCCGGGGATGCCATCAGGGCCAGCAGCCTTACGTGCATTAATCCTGCTCAGTGCGGCACACACGTCGATGGAGGAGAGTGTTAGGGGCTGGTTGTCTGAAGTGAGCACAGCCTTGATGGCAGCCTCCTGGTTGTCCCTTGTCCAAAGTCTTGTCTCCTCTCGTGGGGCAGGAGACATGTCGGTGGAATTTGGGGAGTACAGTCTTCAGGTTGGAGTGGTTAAAGTCACCCGCAACAATAAAGGCTGCCTCCGGATGTAAAGTCTGTTGCTTGCTAATGGCAGTATGCAGTTCTTTCATTGCCAGCTTATTAACGTGATGATATTCTTCATGTACTGTTCTTCCTTAGAACTTCCTAATTATGACATTCTACCTGTACTGTTCTTCCTAGGCCAGTGGTTCCCAAACTTTTTACAGTCCCGTACCCCTTCAGACATTCAATCTCCAGCTACGTTAATATTTTGTATCTCTTTTAGCCTTTGTGTAATGAACATAACCATAATGTTTTGCTGTGATAATTAACAGCTCAAAATGTAAAACATATTTATCTTGCGGTTGTGTGCATCATGATTGTGCCTAGCTTGTTTAACTGGTTTCCAAATTGCTCACAGGTTACCTAGCAGAGGCTGAAGACTACTTCACCCATCAGCGCTGCTACCATATTTCTGAGCTGAATTTGACACGCTGTGCACTGGACCTGCGTGAAGGGGAGGAGGTTGCTTCAGGATACACTGGGACTTACTCCACCCATCTCTTCACACAGAAAGCCATTGATCTCATTGGCCAACATGACCCCACCAAGGTAGTGAACAGATGGCCACATTTACTTCCTTCCTTGTACATTACACAATTTTGCTAATACAAGCTCCTGCACAAGACTTTGCATGTTGAATGGAACAACTGATATTTTAGGAATTGTGAGTAGTTTTGTGCACAGTAAAATATGTATGAATCAGACGAATGGCCTAGGATGGTTAAAAAGCATTTTCTTTTATGTTGTAATGATGTCAGCTCTGTCCTTATTGGAGGACATTGCCAATGGCAGAATTAGAGGGGAACAGGTATTTAGAGACCATGCCAATTGGCCCATAATACCTGATGGCTGATAAGCCAGTCACTATCCTCTTGGAACACCGTGTTGAGTTGGGCATAGCTTTGCAGAGAAACATGGCAAGGATTCCTGCATTGCGGTTTCCTTTGCGAGTGTTTCCTTTGCAAGAAGCACTGAGTAGCACTGGTTGGGTCTGTGCCAGTCGTCCTGTGTCAGTTGCGCCCAGCTCTATGGGATGAGATCAGTCAGGCAGGTACAGTTCCCATACAGTGTGGTTGACCACCAGGCTAGCATGCATTTTGCAGTGAGTGCTGGCTTTCCTGATGTACTCTTTTGGAGTGTTTGACTGCACACACATTGATCTGTGAGCAGCATTTGGCAGTTTGGAAGGTTTTTTTAACCAGCTAACCTTTACCAGCTAACTCTATATTGAAAACAGCTTGCTTGAGCATGAATTTACGAACCCAACTCGGAAAAAGTTGGGATTGTTTGGAAAATGCAAATAAAAAAAGAACACAGTGATTTATAAATTAACCTTGACCTGTATATCATTGCAGACAGTATGAACACAAGATATTTCATGTTTTGTCTGGTCAACTTCATTTCATTTGTAAATATACATCCATTCCAACACATTCCAAAAGAAGTTGGGACAGTCGAACACTGAATGAAAGTTTGATGATGAAAGTTGAAAGTTTGAAAGATGAAAGTTTCCTCTGAATGTTTTCTTACGGACTCCGGAAGACCAACGTAAGAAAAAGATCTCGGCCTGATTCATGAACTCCTGAAAATGGGTTCTTATGCACTGATCGACTCTGGTGCGGAGGAGAACTTCATGGACTCCTGCTTTGTGGCTCAGTGGGGATTACCGACCATTGAGCTCAAGACTCCAATGATGGCAATGCATTGAATGGCCAGAGGTTGGCCAAAATTACTCACGCCAGCGTTCCTGTGGACCTTTGCCTTTCGGGCAACCATCATGAACAAGTGAGTTTTTTTATTATTGATTCTCCACATGCTCCCATGGTCATTGGCCACCCCTGGCTTGCCAAACACAACCCACACATTGACTGGGTGAGTAGGAGAATTGTGGGCTGGAGCCCGTTCTGTCATTCCCACTGTCTACTTCGTGCCCAGACCCCACTGTCTCTAGCGCCAGGGACTTCAGAGGAGTTCCCAGATCTTTCAGCTGTTCCCCCACAATATTTGGACCTCAAGGCGGTCTTCAGCAAGTCCAGGGCCTCTTCCTTACCCTCTCATCGCCCCTACGACTGTGGCATCGACCTTCTACCTGGCACATCTCCCCCTAGAGGTCGTCTTTATTCCTTGTCCCGACCCGAAACTGAAGCCATGGACAAGTATGTCCAGGAGTCTCTAGCAGCAGGCATAATCCGTCCATCTTCCTCTCCTTTCAAATCATTATCAGATCATGTCCTTCATGTCCTTAGGGTCCTTCAGCGGCTGCTCGAGAATCAATTGTTTGTTAAGGCTGAAAAGTGTGAGTACCATCAGGACACTGTTGCTTTTCTGGGGTGTCATCTCACCCGGAGCCATCCAGATGGACCAACAAAAGGTCAGAGCAGTACTGGAGTGGCCGGCGCCCTCTAGCCGCAAGGAGCTTCAAAGTTTCCTTGGCTTTGCAAACTTTTACCGCCATTTTATTCGTAATTACGGTACATTGACAGCCCCCCTCACGGCTCTGACTTCGCCGGCTGTCAAGTTCGTCTGGTCCTCCTCAGCAGAGGGAGCGTTCTGCGCCCTAGAGCAACGGTTCACCTCAGCCCCCATCCTGATCCAACCTGATCCCGACCGGCAGTTCATTGTGGAGGTTGATGCCTCGGACATTGGCATTGGAGCCGTGCTTTCCCGATGTTCGGCCAAGGATAACAAGGTCCATCCTTGTGCTTTCCTTTCCCACCGTCTCACCTCCACTGAACATAACTATGATGTTGGCAATAGGGAACTGCTAGCAGTAAAGATGGCCTTGGAAGAGTGGAGACACTGGTTGGAAGGTTCCTCTGTGCCATTTCTGGTCTGGACCCCTCTTCCATAAGAACCTAGAGTACATTCGCACCGCCAAGAGGCTCAACCCCCGCCAAGCCCGCTGGTCCCTGTTCTTCTCCCGGTTCAACTTCACCTTATCATTCCGCCCTGGCCACAAGAACGAAGATGCACTGTCCCGAAGGTTCAGCCCTTATGAAAAGCCCCAAGAACCTGACACCATCCTCCCCCCGCATTGTGTTTTAGGGGCAGCACAGTTCGATATCGAGTCCATTGTGACTGCAGCCCTGGTTAATGAAGCAGCGCCCAGTCAGACCAATGAGACAGACCAATGAGACAGCTAGGTCACGTTTGGAGGGGGAAATGTTCACTCTGATGTCCTCAACTTTGCTGATAAAATATTTAAAAAATTCTTAGCACTTAGTTGGGGACATATCTAAGGTGGTACTGGGGGTGGGACGAATAGAGTTAATGGACCTAAATAGAATCTTAGGATTATGACAATTGTTCGAGATGGTCAGAAAAGTGTTTTGTTCTTGCAGCTTTAACTGCTTCCTGGTAGTTGAGACGGGTGTCTCTCAGAATTTAAAATGAAATTTGGAGCTTATCATGTTTCCACTTCCGCTCTGCTTTTCTGCACACCCTCCTTAAGGCCCTGGTGGCATCATTGACCCAAGGTAAACCTTTAGATTTGGGTCTTTTCTTACATGACATGTCAAATGACCTTTTTTACCTAATGATTTGTGTAATATTTTATAATCATGTCTTATAGATAACACACCCTCGTCTCATTCTATGACATGTCTGCAGCCCCTCTTCCTATATCTAGCCCTCCAAGCAGTGCACGCCCCTCTGCAAGTTCCTGAGCGCTACACCGCCCCTTACAGCTTCATCAAGGACCCTCATCGCAGACTTTACGCAGGGAAGGTGTCAGCCATGGATGAAGCTGTGGGAAACCTGACGGAGGCTCTGATGACTCATGACCTCTGGAATAACACTGTGCTCATCTTCTCCTCAGGTATTATGATAACCAGACCTTGTCTTTGGAATGTACTCTAGAGGCACAGAAGTAAGTACGGGGCAACTCCATGCATTTCATTTACTCACAGGTGACCCATTTGTAATCTGAAATTTAGAAAAAATAAAAACATAACTTCCACTCAACTTGAGCTACTTTTTGGTGAGTCCAGGTGGAGATCCACAGATAAAAGGGTAACTTAGAAGGACTCTTTGTGAGTTGGGTGAACAATACAATAAACAGTAGATGGCACTGTATTTTGTACAATGTATTTGTATCACAACGATGAAGAAAACTGATGGAGTGGTTATTAAAGGTCCAGTGTGTAGTCTTTAGGGAAATCTATTAGAAGAAATGTAGTATTCATAAGTATGATTTAATTAGTCTATTATTGTCACGGATTGGCAGACGACACAAAGAGTGCAGGGTGATGGGAGTTTTATTGATCCAGCCAGTACAGGGTTAACAGGGGAAAACAAGGACAAAAAGACAAAAGCAACTCAGGATTCAAAAGCACAAAAGATAGACAGGGGGAAACACCCTAGAATAACTACAGAAACTAAAACTACACTGCGTCGTTGCGCAGGACAAGGCTTCGACTAGCACGACGTGGAAGTCGTGGCAAAACTGATGAAGTGATGAGATGAAGTGCAGCTGGGAATGTGAACGTGACTGTGTAACGGAGCACACATTGTTGCGTTGGAATTTGTTGATCCAACAGATGACAGAGGAGGAGTGGAGGCGCAGAGGAGGCGCATGGGGTTGTGTTGATAACGGAGACGTTATAGTGAGATTGACAGGTCAACAAACCAATCACGCCGCTAGCAAGCTGTTTACCTTGTGGGTAGTAGCATGCTAACATTAGATAGGTGGCTCAGACACCTCGCAAATCCTGTCAGACGTATTTTTCAGTTACAATAACAGGGTTGTTACATTGTACAGTGTCTATTTCTCGGTAACTTAAAAAAAATCTAAGCAAAAAAGTCAAACAAACAACTTTTAGGTACAACTACAACCATTTACGGAGTTTGGTCCGCCATCTTTTTTTTTAGCCTTGCGCTCTTTAGACGTGAGCATAAACGCGATCTGATTGGCTAGTGCCTGTGCTGTACTGTTTGCATGAAAGGCCATTTGATTGGCTGACGCATGCATTGCCTCTCGAAAAGTTGAACATTTTTGTCACGCCGCAAGCAACGCATGCAAAGCAACGGAACCCAACCGAGCCACAATTCAGTTCGGCAACAGATGACGTCACCCCATTCAAAGTAGATGGGTATCCGTCAACCTTGACGGATCAACGCATTCCAACGCAAAAGTTTGAGCTTGGCATGATTGAGCTGTAGTAGTTACATTGAAGTGGCAGCTTGGCGGGAAGAAGGAGAAGAAAGAAGAAGAAGAATCAGTAGTTGCTGGTGATGGCTAATCTCTCCGCCTTGTACCTACTTTTAGCTCTTCCAAGACAGTTTGTCAGATTCTTCTGAAATTCAGTCTGAAGCATTGAGAAAATGCTTAAGAAAAGGGCTTAAAAGAAGATTTTATACATCAAACCATTTCAAAGAAATACTCAAATGGCATTACTAAGCCACTACTCTGAAAATAAATAATCAGTCATTACCAAACTTTGTATGCATCATCATGAAGACAAAACAAGCAACATTGCAAAATTTCAGGTACGTGGCCATTCAGCAATTGCATTTCAGGTACGTGGCCATTCTCAATCCAAGGTGTTATCTGTTATGGTTCATAAAGGTACTTAGTAAAACCAACTTTCCCAGCCTAAATTATTTTTAATTCAAATTGTAAAATAATATGGCAAAATAACTAAACTTCACCAGTTTTATATAATAAATAAAGTTGAAGGCTTGTGAATATTTGTAAGGAATAAAGAATACATTTTGGTTAGTTATTACAAAATGTGCAGTGCATTACATTTTCATAAAAAAAATATTAACCTTATGTGCAAGCTGTTTAATACAAACATGTGTTTTTACAAAATGAGGAAATTATTACATAATCAAAAAATATGGCAAACTGTCAAGCTCTGCTTAATGGCTGGACCCAAATGCACAACACTTGAAAGAAACATTAAATCAAAACAAGGATTATTTACTTACAATGTGTGATTCAAACAAGAAAAGAGCATCATGGCAAATGAGCAGCATAGCAACATTGACAAAGAACTGAAGAAAACCAAGGGTTTAAACACGCAGGATTTAACAAGATCGCTAGACACAGGTGGGCAGGGAAAAATGAGACATACCAGGCAGTAATGAGGGACATCAATAGAGGGATAAGGGACAAGTAAAGGACATGGGAGGACAAAGGAGTGTAAACACACGATCACTACAAAATAAAAGACCAACATAGGCAAACAAAAAGAACAGAGAAACCAGAATGGGACTGCCTGTCTTAGCAGACCAATCAGAATCATATTAAGAGTCTCAATTCTGCCAAACATAAATAGCCTCTCCTGAGCTCGATACAGCATAGGCCCATCTGCTACATCTCGAGCATTCAACCGTAGTTTCCGTTAGTCGGCTGTTAGAAAATGGATTGATACAGACAAAGCAGAAACACTCGACTTGGACACTTTCTTCCATTTCTCACCAAGCAAATGCTTATTTTTTTATGGGCCAATGGTTTGTGACAACTTGCCTATACTACAACTTGCCAATTCTGCTATTTTTGGCTGAACCTCAAGGCTAGTTCAATCTAAGACTGTAGATAAAGCTTCAAATCACAAACTTTTATCACCTCTAATCATAGAAAAAAATGAAAAGTAAACACTCATACTAAATCTAGTTTTAGTTATATTTAGTATAGTTAAGTATATAAGTATAATTTAGTACAATATTTGGAAGGGAAAAATTCTAACACTATCTATTTGTTTTCTCTGTCCCTACAAAGACAGCTATTGTGGGGTTGAAAGCCTGTTTAATCGATGCTCCTTTCAACATTGCAGATAATGTTGGCTGGATCGTGTAAATGCAAGCCAAGTTTATGGTGGCACAACTAGCAAGCTAACCAGCTCAGTCTAGCGGTCACTTGCAAACATATCAAAAGGTTGGAATGGGGAGAAACAATAGTCCCAAACAAAACAACTGAAAAAGCTGGTTTGGTTGGTTCTATCTCTCTCTAATTTCACCACAACTCTCTACAGGTGCTATTCTTAATGTGTGCGATATTGAGCAATATCGATTACCTTGATTACTGCAACGCCCTCCTAACGGGCCTGCCGGCGTGCGTGGTGAAACCACTACAAATTATCCAGAACGCAGCGGCGCATCTGGTGTTCAACCAACCAAAAAGGGCACACGTCACACTGCTACTCATTGACCTCCACTGGCTGCCTGTAGCTGCTCGCATTAAGTTCAAGTCAATTATGCTTGCCTACAGAGTGCTTGATGGTTCTGCTCCCACCTACCTAAATGCTCTTGTAAGGGCAAATGTTACACCCAGGATGCTGCGCTCTTCTAGTGAGCGTCGTTTGGCACTGCCGTCTGTGCAAGTACGGCACTCCAGACTATTCTCATTTGTAGTTCCATGTTGGTGGAATGAAATACCTAGCACTACCAGAGCAGGGGCCTTCCCTCTCTACCTTTAAGAAGCTTTTGTAGACCCAACTCTTCAGAGAGCACTTTCCGTCCTAACTGGCACTTCGACTAGTGCGTAACTTGCAATTACAGGAGTTACATTTCTGCACTTCTTTTTCTATATTTCTTATGTAAGGTAGTATTTATTGTTACACCAGGTTCTATTGCTCGTAGCTTGACTGTTCTCTCCTGTTGAAAGATGAATGACACAATTCAGGATTCCGTATAATTGGTTTCTTTACTCGGGAACTTGTGAAGACATTACAGGTAACGTGGGTCATGCTCGTCATTCATATTCATTCTGACTATACGCATGCGCAGTGCCTAGTTATAGGAATTCAAACTGAACATTACTTAAACAAGATGAACATAGACGTATGTTCTACATCCCCTTTCCTTAGCTTACGGCTGTGGGAATCAATAAACAAATACATGTGTATTAACAAATGAGTTCAATGCCATTTTCACTTGAAACTAAATCAGTTAAATCTAAACTCAAACTGAATCACAGGTAAGGCAAATTATACTGTTGGCATGTCATATATCACAAAACATATCATGAGTTACACATTTTCTGTTTTTTTTTTCTTTTTTTTTTCATTTACAGTCCCATTGGCCTAGTGCCTACTGCACATACTTAGGATTTGGCCTGCAAGCTCTTCCAGAACGGGTGATGTATGTATTGTTTGCTGTCCCATTGGGGGATTGGACAGGGTCCTGGCTCATGTTTTGTGTGGGGTGGAGTGTTTGTTCTTCAGTGTGTCCATGTGTGTGTTGTTCAGGACGGGAGGTGGGTGACTGAAATGCAGGAGTGAAGTCATGGGGGTCTCCCTGTTGTGGTGGAGGTTCAGAGACGGGGAGGATATGCCTGCGGTTCCGTCTGTATTCTCCTCCTTTTGATTGGACGATGTATGACCTTGGTTCTTTGCAGACTTCCTTGATGGTTCCTAGGCGGTCATGCCCATGAGGGGTTTGCATCCTCACAACTTCGCCTTGATGTAAGGGACGAAGAGGTCTGCTGGACTTGTCATAGCATTCCTTTTGTGATAGGCGTTTACGAACTAGCCCTGCCTTGACAACTGTGTTGTTCTTGGACTTTGGGACCAACAGTCTCTTGCTCACAGGTAGGGTGGTTCGTGTCTGCCTGGACATCAGCCTTTCGGCTGGGGAGCCAAGTGTGTGGTCGCGTGGCACATTGCGAAGGTTGAGCAGGTTGAGAAAGACATCGGTTCCGTCTCTCTTCGATCTGTCCATTAGCTGTTTTG
This sequence comes from Clupea harengus, assembly GCF_900700415.2. Lineage (NCBI taxonomy): Eukaryota > Metazoa > Chordata > Actinopteri > Clupeiformes > Clupeidae > Clupea > Clupea harengus. The sequence continues at coordinate 291,052 of NC_045163.1, read as the reverse complement.
CACTACGAACGGCACGTTCAGCTAGCCCGTTGGCTTGTGGATATTCTGGGCTGCTTGTTACATGACTGAAATCCCAGGCTAGGGCAAAGTCTGTGAAGCGTTGGCTGGTGAATTGAGTGCCATTGTCAGAAATAAGTTTGTGCGGGCTGCCATGGACAGAGAAGTGCCTTTTTAGTTTTGTAATCACAGTGTTGGCTGTTAGGTCACGAAGTAGGTCAATCTCAAACCAACCTGAATAGGAGTCAACTATAACTAAATAGTGTTGGCCATTCCACTCAAAGATGTCGGTTCCGACTGTTGACCACGGTAGGTCAGGCACTGGGTGTAGCTTGAGTGGCTCCTTTTGTTGGTGAGGTTTTGTACTGTTGCACACTGGACACGTAGTTGTTTCTTTTTCGATGTCCTCAGTCATTGTGGGCCAGAACACTATTCCACGCGCTCTGCGTTTAGTGGATTCTGAGCCTGGGTGGCCTCTGTGGAGAATGGTGATGTAGTCCTTTTGCAAAGACTTGGGAATGACTGTCTTTGGGCCTTTCATAACGACACCATCTTCAACTGCCAGTTCATCTCTGTAGGGGAAGTACTGGCGGATCTCTGGAGGTAACTGAGCTTGTTTAGAAGGCCAGCCCTTTGATATGACACCGCTCAGTTTCTGTAGAACTGGATCTGAAACAGTGTGTTCCCTCAATTCAGTCAGCCTGGAGGATGAGATGTGTTGGACTGACATGATCTCATAGTCACCTGTCTCGTTGTTGTGCTGCTCTGTTGTTGTTCTGGGGGCACGTGACAGGGTATCAGCAATGTACATCTGTGAGCCTTTTTTGTAGACAATGTTAAAGTTGTACTTTTGCAGCCTCAGCATCATGCGTTGCAACCTAGCTGGAGCTGAGTGTATGGGCTTGTTGAGTATTGTGACTAATGGCTGATGATCAGTCTCAATCTGGATCTGCTTCCCATAGATGTAATCATTGAATTTGGAACATGCAAAAACAACTGCTAACAGTTCCTTTTCAATTTGCGCATAGCGCATCTCAGTCTGTGTCAATGTCCGGGACGAGTAGGCAATCGGAGCATCTTCCTGAAGACATGCTGCTCCGAGTCCATACTGTGAGGCGTCACAGGTGAGTGTGACGGGTTTCTTGACATTGTAGTAGCGCAGAGTGGGTGGACTGGACAGGCACTGTTTCAAAGCATCAAATGCCTCCTGGTGATGTTTCAGCCAGCACCACTGAATGTCTTTGCATGTAAGCTCACGCAGAGGGGCTGAGATCTCGCTGAAGTTAGGAATGAATTTTCCTAAATAGTTGATCATCCCTAAGAAACGCTGAAGGGCTGTGACGTTTTCCGGTATGGGCATCTCACTGATCGCCTTTGTCTTTGTGGGGTCTGGCTTCAATCCTTCACTTGTGAACACATGTCCAACATAACCGACTTCTCTAAGTCTAAATTTGCACTTTGAGGGGTTAAACCTAAGGTTCACTTTCCTTGCACGATCTAGCACTTTTCTGAGGTTTTGTTCATGCTCTTTGTCATCTTTTCCGCCGATGATTATGTCGTCCACAATGACAGCGCAGGGGTATCCAGCAAAGATCTGCTCCATCGCACGCTGGAACACCTCACTGGCTGAGTTGATTCCGTATGGCATTCTCAGAAAGCGGAATCTGCCAAATGGAGAACTGAAAGTTGTTAACATGGATGACTTGTGATCAAGTGAGATCTGCCAGAATGAGCATTTTGCGTCGAGGACAGAGAAGACTGTGGAATTGGGCATTTGTGCAGCTACTTCCTCTACGGTACGCATAGGATGGTGTGGACGTTTCAGGGCTTTATTTAGATCCCTTGGATCAATGCACAGTCTGATGTCATCTGAGTTTTTCTTGTGATTGGCGACCATAGACGAAACCCATTCAGTGGGGTCTGTGACTGGGGTGATCACACCTAAGTTGACCATCTGGGTCAGTTCTGCTTTGACCTTATCTTGCATTGGCACTGGTATCTTGCGTCCAGGTTTTACCATGGGATGGACCTCGGGGTCTAGCTTCATGGAATAAGTGACCGGAAGCTTGCCAAGTTCGTCTTTAAAGAGGTCGGCATACTCTGTAAACATCTGGCGTGAGAAACTTGTTTCCTCACTGATGCCTATCTGATGAACTTCTTTATTCAAGGTGATTAAGCTTAAGCGGAGACAGTCTGGTAGGCCAAGCAGAGGTTGTACGTTTCGTTTTACAATGTAGAATTGCAAGGTGTATGTTCTGCCTGCAGAGTGGCACGAAAGTAGGGCTATTCCAGCCGTGTGGATTTCCTCACCTCCATAAGCTACCAGTTTAGTACCCTGTGATGACTGGAGTTTTTCATGTTGTCTCACTTGTGCAAAAAGATCAGCTGCCATGACGTTACATTTAGCGCCAGTATCGACTTTGAGTTCTACAGGTTTTCCATTAATGTGCACAGTGGAGAATATGTCACTCCTATGCATCAGATGGGAGTCAACAGCATCAACAGTTCCACTTGCCACACTAACTCCATCCACAAAGTACAGTTCTTCATCACTGCTAGAGGCTTGCACAGTTTCAACCTGATTGACATATCTCTTTTTGTAGCCTTGTGTTTGTGATGATTTACAGCATTTCTGGAAATGGTTCCATTTTTCGCACTTGTGACATTGCTGACCATAAGCAGGGCATTTCTCTCTTCTAGCCTCATGCTTGTTTCCACAATTGTTGCAGTTAAATGTCGAATGTGCAGAACGCTGGTCTGAATGTGATTGTGATGCACGCTGCTCCATGCCTGATTTTAGCTTCTGTGGCTGTCTTTTTCTGACTGTGTGTTGTAAACTGTCCACTTTAGCGAGTGATTGCTTTGGAGCTGCAAGGGCTTTTGTGTGTTGTTCGGTCTGTTCATATATTTGGCACACTTCAATGGCTTTGGTTAAAGTTAGCTCATTGTCACGCAGAAGTTGCTTTCTCATGCTATCATTTATTATGCCACACACCACTCTGTCTCTGATTAACTCGTCTTTGAGTTCACCAAATCTGCAGTTCTTAGCTTTGATTTTCAGGTCACTCACATAAGCCTCAACTGTTTCATCTGGTCGTTGGTTTCTTGTATTAAACTTATGCCTTTCCATTGTTATATTTGTTTGAGGGCTGCACAGTTGGCGGAATTTTCGTTTGAGACATTCAGGATCTTCTCTCGATTCTGCTCTGGTCACTAAACGTCTGTTCTCTCCCTCCCCCGCATGAACAGCGGTTGCATAAACGAAAGCACGTTCTCTTTCAATGGCTTCCGAACCAGCTAAGTTTAAAAGTATGAAAGCTCGAGTTCGAGCATCCTTATCGGAGTGAGCAGCTGCAATGAATATTTCATATTCTTGCTCGAATACACGCCAATTTTCAGCAATGTTTCCATCAAATACCAGCTGTTCTGGTCTACGGAATCCTTCAGCCATGGTCGTTGTCGTTGGAAGTTAGCCTTTGCTACGTTAGACGTGCAGCGCTAGTTGGCTGTTTGCTATGTCCTCAAAGCACTGAGAAAAGTACGTCTTACCACGTCGTAGGCAGTTATTCCATTCACGACCGAACCTCAACTTCTGACACCATGTTGAAAGATGAATGACACAATTCAGGATTCCGTATAATTGGTTTCTTTACTCGGGAACTTGTGAAGACATTACAGGTAACGTGGGTCATGCTCGTCATTCATATTCATTCTGACTATACGCATGCGCAGTGCCTAGTTATAGGAATTCAAACTGAACATTACTTAAACAAGATGAACATAGACGTATGTTCTACATCTCCCTTGTACGTCGCTTTGGACAAAAGCGTCTGCTAAATGACTAAATGTAAATGTAAATGAACAAGTTAACAAAATGGCTGATTACCTCAAGCTAGCCATCCGGGGGTGAGAAGGAGGAGCATATTTGCCTTTTATTGTCTGATTGCCCCTTTTTTATATTTTGTCATGTTTCATAGATATTAATGACCTAGCTCTATGGATATGCGTCTCGTTCTCATTTGTGACAGATAATGGCGCACAGACTCTGATGGGGGGCAGCAACTGGCCTCTGCGTGGAAGAAAATGGTCTCTGTGGGAAGGAGGGGTGCGGGCCGTTGGCTTTGTTAATAGCCCTTTGCTGGAGAAACCTGGCACCACTAGTCGTGAACTCATCCATATCACTGATTGGCTGCCCACACTGTTGAAACTGGCGGGTGGTTCAACCAAGGGGATAAGAACCCTAGATGGCTTTGATGTTTGGAGAACTATCAGGTGAGTTGTATACATTCACATTTGTGACGGACTGAGAGCCGGGTTACTGTCTATAGGTGGGAGTCAGAGTGAGGGTTGAAAGTCATACAAGTTCATTAAAGCTTGAAAAGGATCAAGCAAACAAAGTCCACCTGTCAGGTTTATAATAAGAACACAGTTGCAGATGCAGTTTAAACTTAAAATCCTTAGTCTTTATTAACTGAGAAGTAATCAACAGAGAATATACTCTTTTCAGAAAGGCAATAAACAAACAGCTTCACACTTAAGTTACTTAGAATTCCTATGGATTCAGTCCATCCAGAAATAATCAGAGCACAGTCCAATAATCAAGGTCACAAGGCAGTCCAGGATCAGAGCACAAACATCAAAGTGTAGCAAAGGTTTTCAAGTGGACAAGGCAAGGGAAAGGTCAAAAGACAGGCAGGGTTCGATACCGTGAGCAAGAGAGAGAGAATCCAGGCAAACAATCCAAATCGTAATCCGTAATTCGTAGTCAGAGTATTCACTTCCAAGAGGCAAACGAGTGTTTCAAGACAAAGGGCTAATAGCATGAGAATATGAATGAGCAATGACAAACAGCTTCCTGTTGCTTTTAAAGATGGCGCCTCATTTCTTTGTGAGTCTGGTTGAGCCAGCCTCACGCCGCCTCCTTTGTGCCCTCTGCTGTCTTGGAGGGCACGCTGTATCAAAAAAAAATATATATATATTCGGTGAGGCCAAGTTTGTGCACCAACCCAGTTCACTAAAATATATGTTTGAAACCAAATTAAAGTACCTCCTTTGTTTAAAGTTATTTCAAACAGGTGGGTGCATGCTTGTGTGTGTACAGGAACAGTGTTGGAGACAGCTCTGGTCTATGTTCAATCTAGATTTATTCTGTTTGCACAGTTCTTGTTCTAGCCCTGTTCTGTTCTCTTTCTCATAGCAAAGGGATGTCTTCTCCCAGACTCGAGATACTTCATAACATTGATCCACTCTACGTGGACATTCCACCTTGTAAGTATCATTCTGGGATTGCTTTTTAGCCTTTTTGATTTATTGTTTATTTATGGGTGGGGTGTTGTTCAACTAAACAGGATTGCTATCAAAGCAATGGCACTGCGAGACTAGATACATTTGAAGAAACTTTTATTTAGACTTTATTTTTTGCAACGTATCTTTGGGTGATCAGACGACCAATATGGACGGGCCACGGCCCTGGTGGGGAATGTGATTGTGGCCCCCTCTGCCCCCTGCACTTATCATGCAGTCATTGTGAACTGGAAAACAAGAAGAGAGATAAAGACCTTTTTAGAATTGATTGAAAATGCTGTAGTCAAATCCAAGCATCCAAAGGGTATGACGTCAGAGGGATAGGAATCCTGAGATCTTGATGACAAAGATGCTGACTTATGTGTCCAAGGTTCATCTGGTCATTCCAGTCATTTTAATTTACATATCAAGATGTATGTTTAATATGTTTCTGTTCAGGTTCAAGTGATCCTGGGCTGACCTTACCTCCAGAATCTGCTCAAAGGCCTCAGTCTGTTGTCTCCAGATTCAACCACTCTGATGGGTTCGATGTTCACATCCACGCTGCCATCCGCTACAGAGAGTGGAAGCTACTGACAGGCTACCCAGGTAATATCGTATGAGCAGATTACATCCTTTGTGTGTGTGTGTGTGTGTGTGTGTCTCTCTCTCTCTCTCTCTGCTGAAATGTTTGCTGAGACCTTTCCTTCACAGGTGCTCCCACTTAAAATAATGAGCAGGCTGCACTGGCCTGCTAGTGGTGCATTCTGGGACTTGCAGTTTTTAAAGTAAGGTCAAGTTAGCTGATTTAATGAGGAACTGAAACTAAGCTTGACACAGTTAATTTTAACTCAACACACACTGGTGGATTATCAGCGAGAAAAAACTCCTTGCATCCATCTTCACAGCTCTCTTCATAATAGCAATGTGTTCCTCTTGCAGGCTGTCCTCTTTGGTTTCCCAGGCCAGGATCAGTGTCTGGTCCTCAGCCCTCTCACTGGTGCCCCACCCCAAAAGCAGCAATCCGCTTGTATAATGTGGTGCAAGACCCTGAGGAGCGGGACGAGGTGTCTGCACTCAACCCTAAGATGGTAGACTTCCTTCTCCGTCGACTTCAGCACTATCAGAGGAATGCCAAGCCTATTGTTTTTCCAGATGATGACCCAAAATGTGACCCTGGACCCAAGGAAGCCTGGGGACCCTGGGCATAAGTGTGCGGGCATGGATGTGTTGGGAAGAAGCCATGGATGATGTCTGATGGGTCTCAACCAGGGCTGTGGAAACGGGTGATGTTAGAGGTGTTTGGGGGAGACTGATTTAAAGTTGTGTCACTTTTATGCTGCATTTGACTAGGTTGCTCAAAGATAGAAGTTGTTTGTCTCGTTCCTATGCTTAAATAAAAGTCCCCTTTCTCATTTGTCTCATCTTGAAGTGATAAATCCTTTTATGAAGCTAGAGATGTGTGGCCTTGCATTTGGTAGATGTACATAATTTATATACAGACATCCGGTGGTAAATACATGATACAAACAAGACCAGTTTTGTGGGTATACACTGTGCTCATAGCGTTACTGTTACAGGGGTAAGGAGAGTAGGGACAGAAAAACATGTCGGTGGTGGCAATAATATATATTGCATATACATGCTAGCATAGGGTATGGGGTAAAGTAAGTGTACGGCAGTGCAGTGGCAGTGGGTGCAATTGGCCGAGGGTTTCTACAGGTAGATCGGGTGAGGAGACTACAGCAGCGTCCCATAGCGAAGACAGTCTAGATTAGGAGAGAAAGAAAAAGAACAGAGTGAGTGGGTAGAGTTTGGCTGTCCATATGCGTAGATGAGGAGTAGTGGGGGTGAGGAGCAATGTTTCCACATCCATCAGCAATTGGAACATGCTATAAGGGAGAGAGAACATTTTTGTTAGTAGACATCAATTTTGGAAACAGATTAGGAGATACTTTTAGGTAGTAAATTTAACAGTAGGCAATATGGCCATTTTATCAGTATTATTATAGGCATTAGCAATGTGATATGAAAGGAGAGGGAGAGAGAGAGAGAGAGAGAGAGAGAGAGAGAGAGGCTGCCTGGCTAGGTGTATGGGAATATTATTTAGCATTTAGTTAGGTTTGGTACATGCAGAGATTTTAGTCATAAGCTTTGTAAGGGTGGCAGGGTGCACAACAGTGCCCAATTGGCTGGTGACAGTCGCAACACGCGCCGTATGCTGTACCAGCGATCTGTTGACAGTACAACACTGGTTTGTTGTGTTCAGTTCACTCCATTTGAAGTTATTCGCGCGATATACTGTACGCCGCTGGCATATTATACAAATCATTTCAGTTTTATAATACACTGCCACACCTGAAAGATCCATTCACAAACAATTAACAAAATCTATGCCGGCAATTTTGAGAAATCTTAGTTGAAAATCCGGTCTAAAGCTGACATTCAACTCCCTATCTCAAAGGGAACGCATATTGTATGCATGTCTTCGTATAAATTGTGCTTAGTCTGTCAAAGACAATGGTGCTCTCATTAGTTGGTGTCTATGGCTTTAGACCAGACTTTTCAACTAAAATTTCGTTGATAGATTTTGTACATTCTTTCTGATCTTCCAGGTGTGGTAGTGTTTGATAAAACTTAATTGATTTATAGAATATGCCAATGGCGTGAATGAGCCTAAGGACATTCGCGCAAATAATTTCAAATGGAGCGAACTGAAGTCAATGGAAACCATAAACCTAAGAATAGCCGATTCCAAATAAAAAAAGTGACAGCTTGACTCCAGTGAAACACCCGATTCCGGTCCCTTCGGAATTCCCGTTCCCTTTACGCCACTATACTAGAAGTAGCCTGCTACTTTTAACATTAACAATATAACAACACAGTCTCAGTCACAGGCTCAGATAGCTATTGGTGAAGGCTTAATGCGACATAGGACGCTGCAAAAAAGACAACGACTGTTATGTTATTGTATATGTGACCAAAATATTTCGAACTAGCGGCAGCTTTGCTAGCGGCAATACTTTTGGCCCATTTCGTTTTCCGTACATCCAGTTGCGCGTCATGCATCTTGAGGTTCTCTGAAAAGACCAGTGGGGACATGAATTCCAAAAGGAAACATAATCAGGTGCTTCACTTGGCCATTTTGCCGTCTTGTCATCTTGCATGAACCTAATTTTAGTATTTCGCTAGGGGTAAGATAACACCTTCTGTCTGTCTGGACAAGCCTGCATCAAAAAGCTGGTCATGCTGCGCTGGATCCTTGGTGGTCGTGAAGCACAGGGTGTAGTTGAGGTAGGTAAATGTTGCTTCCCATCGAGTACATAGCCAATGTACCCTTATTTTGTATCTGCGTGTAGTCATCTGACACTTTTTTTCTTTGGTCCCCGCTCTTATGTTTACGGCGTCTGTTGACTTCCTTTTACATTCTTTGCAGTTTTTTGCGCAACTGCTCTTAGTCACGCCGTTAGAATAATCTCTGTACTTTTTAGCTTTTTTACACTACCATAACTGAATGACGCATACTCTACCACAAATGAATACACAAATATGAACACAATATACAAACATTATTTTGGTAAATGTCCGATATGTAGTAGACGATTGCGTTCAAAGCGACAACCTGCTGCGAACAGGAATTGAAGCCGGGTCAACCGCGCTAAAAGAGAGAACGTTCCCTGAAGACAGATGAAAGAAAATCAGCTGATATCTAAAACGCACAACACCGTGAAATGTTGCCCCTTTTATCTCATAGAAAGCACAATCCATGCACTATTCCACTTCGATAATAAAACACCACACCTGACAGATCTGCTGACAAGATTTAGAGAATTCTTCATATAAAAATCCGACAGTCCCATAGAGCTCTGACATTTTGCTCTCTGTATCCAATACAAAGCACAATCCTTACACTATTCCACCTCTATAGAAAAACACCACACCTCAAAGATGTATACACAAAGAATGAACTACTACTGTCACAGTAGACATACATTTAGGTTTAAAACTCCGACCCCTTTTGATGGCCTAGAAAGAACTAGATATACACACACAATGCAGAGAAGTAATCGTTTAAAACTCTACCTCTCTTGATAGCCTAGACGGCATCAGTGCCTTCCCTCTCTGAAATATAAAGCCTAATGATTACAGTATTTTAGTGTTATTATGAACTAACACACCAGAAACATGTGTACACCACAGAAGAACTAGATATACACTTGTAATGTAGAAATATAAGCGTTTAAAACTCGACCCCGCTCTATGGCCTAGACCAGGGGTTTTCAACTGGTTTTGTCCCAGGGACCTAGCCTGGATACCAGACCGAACCCCGCCCACAAATTTTTTGGTTGGGAAGTTCGGTCTGGCATTACTCCATTGAGGAGAAATTATCTGCGGCTCCATATCGGCCGTACCAATCAAATTGTTAAGGCGGGCTTTATACAATGATGGACAGATGATCAACAGTAACGTAACCAACAACGTCATAAAAAGGCGCTTGGTTTGAATTCATTTACAACAAACATGGCTGCCGCTGGAGAGCTAAGATGTGTAGATTCTGCCATTGAGTCTGTTTTAGAAGACCTCGACAGTGCATTCATTTTGAAAGAGGAACAGAGAAACGCGATCAAGGCATTTGTAGATCGAAAAGATGTTTTTGCTGTCCTTCCTACGGGATTCGGGAAAAGTTTAATTTATCAACTGGCCCCGATGGTCGCGAAGAAGATGGGACACAACGAAAACCCAGTGGTCATTGTGGTTTCTCCTTTGGTCGCACTCATGGAGGACCAAGTGAAAGAGGCGACCGAAATGGGCATCACGGCGATGCAACTCGGCGTGCACGACGAGGTGGACATTACAAGCGGTCGTTGCCAGCTCCTTTTCGGAAGCCCGGAATCCTGGCTGCTGAACAAGAAGTGGAGGGACATGCTAGGCTCCGATGTTTTTCAAGCCAACGTAATGGGTATCGTCGTGGATGAAGTTCATCTAACTTACAAATGGTAAGAGATAGTCTTGATTGTCAGACTTAGTAAATAACTCACAATGTCGTGATATGAATCAAATGTTGTAAACACAGTACCATAGGTGTCGATGTAAGTTCGCTATCTCAGACCTAGTACAATCATAACGTTAGTCTCATTGTAGCGAAATAACTAACAGTTCAAACATTCTAATGTACTCTTTTATTTCCATCAGGGGTCAGGCTGCAAAAGGGCAGACGCCATTTCGCGAGAGCTTCGCCAAGTTGGGAGAACTTAGATCCCTAGTTAAAGCTGGTAAGTTTGTACAAAACAATAGACTTCTTGCATGTTCAGTCTTCGATGTTTTCTACACTTAGTGTAATTCACCACTTTAATTGAAATCAGTTGCATAGTTACAGGAACGTAGGAACAGTCCACTTCTAAACAGTTCTACTAACCACTCCCCACCGAACCGGTTTTCATTTGCATTCGCACTGGCCAAGTGGCCATAGAAACTGGTTGCCCATTTAGTTGCAAATTGACCATTCATTGGGATGTTGCTTTGTATGTACCCACACACCATACCCATACTGGTAGTAACTGTACCCCCTTATAAGTGATGTATTCTTTTTAGATGTCAGTACAGTCATAAAAAAGTAATACATTATACTACTCATCATTTCTTATTTTACTGTTACTTATCGGTTGCTTATTGTACTGCCATATATTCCAGGTACACCTGTGCTGGCATTGACTGCTTCTGCTGATCGGCAATCCAGATCCAGGGTTATGAAACAGCTTCAGATGGACAATCCAACCATTTTGACTCTGAGCCCAAACAGAACCAACATCAGACTGGGTCTGATTAAAGTACCTGTCCATACACTGGACTGCCTAGACTGGATTGTGAGGGATGTTAAAGAAAAAGGTATCTCCATATTGCCAGTAATTATCTACTGCAAAACTGTGAAGGCAGTTGGCAGAGTGTTCTGCCATTTGAAGGGGGAACTCGGTGAAGATTCCTGGGTTGACCGGGACCCTGAGAAAAAAACTGAAAACCTGGTGATAGGCATGTTCCACAGCCAGACACTCCCTCAGAATAAGAACAGAGTGCTGTCATCTCTGAGTGGACAGGGTAGCTGCAGAGTTGTCGTGGCAACAACAGCTCTTGGGATGGGCTTAAATTTTCCCAACGTATCACACATTGTAATGTATGGGTTACCAGATGATGTGGAAGCCATGGTTCAGCAGGTCGGGAGGGCAGGCAGAGGTGGGTTGCAGGCACATGCAATTGTTTATGCTGTCAAACAGCATACAAAGCTTGACCCAGCAGTTAAGACAGTACTTGAGACTGGGGTCGCTAGTTGTCTGCGGAAAGCTTTGTACTGCCATTTTGAGGAACACACCACATCTGTCGATCCAGGACATCTGTGCTGCACCCACTGCCATTCTGTTTGTTCTTGTGAACCTGAAGGTTGTGGGGAGCCAATCCCCAAATATGAACACTTTCCAGGGGAGGTTTCATCACCTGACAAACACAGAATGGTCACACCTGAGGACAAACTTTTGATCGGGGACCTGTTACAGTCCTACAGGAGTAGTTTACTTCGGGACCATACAAACATACGACTTTACACAGTCGACACAGCCTGCACTGGTTTTGGAGATGAACTCATTGATGCGGTTTTAGAACAGTGTACACAGATATTTGACCTGGACTTCATTATCCATAATCTCCCTATATTCAAACTTGAACATGCAAAAGAAATACTAAGAATTATGCATGAGGTTTTTGATGACATCGAACAGAGTCAAACTAATTTGTTTGACAGTGTTGTTCAGGATGACCGTGTCCAGGTTGACATATATTACACTGGTTACTTTGATGAAGTGGATGAGAATGACGAGATACAATCATCACCAAGTAGCTTGGAATCAGGCTTGTCAATGTTGTTGATCTCAGACTAGCTTCAAATTCAGCCTCAAACTTCTAGCTTCAGGGTCCTGTTGTTATGCAAAAACCTTTTTTACCTGTTATATTTATACTTTTGAATAAAATTTACATTGTTTATACTTTTCTACTGGTGGTTGATGTTTTTGCATTTTACAAGATAAACAATAAGACTTTTGTCAAAGATTTTTAATAGCTCCACATAATAGGTAATGTTTGAACATATACTTTGGACATATAACCAATAAGAAAACACACAAAAATGTGGACACTAAAAGACACTATTATATTAAAAAGAATTATTTACAATGTCACAGTATTTACAAATGTAATGCCATCATCACCATTTCACATTTACCTAACTATTTAAATAGGGACATTTCTCCAGTCCATCACTTTGGACTTCATCCACTGCCATAATTCCCGGTAATTCAGCTTTATCAATAAGTTTTTCTGGAAATTTGGGAATGCGTGAAACTGTCTGCCTGGGTAATTTTGGAAAAGTCGAGTCTCCCTGAAAACATTGACCAGGGTTAAAATGTCCTCCTGTTCTCGGGCGACATGGTGAATGCCAGTCGGCCTTGTCCGGTCCAGCTCTGTGTCTGTTTTGTCCATCAGCTCCTTGAGGATGCCAATGGACTTGCTGATTCTGGCTGCTGACATTTCGGACAGATTTGGTCCCAAGCCACTCATAAATGATTTCAAAAAATTGTTCAGGTGTTCCAGATGGAGGTCAAGAGGAATATTTTTCCCCTTTCCCCCTCTACCATTCCAAAACCTGTTCCACATCACACTGTGTGCCATGCGTGGGGACAGTGTGACGTTAACCTGCAGTGTTAGTAGGAAGGTGCTGTAGGCATAATGGCTGTGTCCATACGCTTTATAGAAAAGCAGGGCAACTTTATAAAGTCTCATTAGCCTCTCACCATCCCCTTCTCTTACTGCGTCCTGCATGTTTAGCAGGAAGAAGCCAAAGCCAAGTCTAGCTTCTGTGTGTTCTTTTTGGTGATCTTGGTTTGCTGGACTTGCATGTTCCGTAGAAGAGTCTAATGGAGCCACAAGATTGTGTTTCTTTTTCTCATGTGTTTCCCTTGCCTTGACGTATATATACACATTGCCACACCCGTCCGCACGACACGGAAACTGCTGCCTCTGCCTTTGCTGTGTCGAAGGCTGCCTTTGACTTGCAGCTTCTGTGACGCTTGTCATCATGACAAAGGTGTCCACAACCTGTCCAACCTTCTCATGCAGCCAGCTCCTCTTCAGTTGTGGCAATCCGTCATTGACATCCACTGGGACAAACCCATCTGGAATTTCTGTTAGCACACAGAATAAAATGTTTGCAGATTTAAGTCAAATTATATTGGGTATTAACTTTTATCAAAGTGAATTACAATTTTAACAATTAACTATAACAGTAGTAACATATAGATACATGTATTTATGTGATAAATGCTAGTTCTCAACTATGAATGTGATGCCAAGTGCCAATTTACCTGTGACATCCTGCAACCCAAAGTGCTCCATTGCAGCAGCTAGGAAGAGTGCAGTTGTGTCCTTACGCACAAATTCTTTATAAGCATTGTAAGCTGCATGGGGACCTTGTTTTGCATTGCTGCACCTATGTAACAGAAATATGTAGTTTAGCGAATGGCTGACATAGTTTTCTCAGTGTTATTATCTCTCAGACATTTACATTTATTAATTTAGTAGACGCCTTCATCAAAAGTCATTTATTCGGTCAATTATATAACAAGGGTAATGAAATAGGGCATTGAACCCACAACTTTTTTGCATGCCGAACAGGTCCTTAACCTCTGCTACCACTACTCTACGCTACCACGCTCACGCACTTGCACACGCACTTGCACACGCACACACACACACCCGCATGCACACACGTTAATGTGTTAAAAACAGCCTTTCACACAGGGACAGTAGGATTATTGTGCGTCCAGTGTGCTCTTTAGCACTGCTGAAACTAACCAACTAAACAACAACTATCTTGACAGCCTCAACTGCCCACATACAGTTAGTGAAAACATACCATACCAGTGCATTATTTTAAATAATGCCTCGGAGAACAGCAGGGCTGCGTTCATGATAGCAGGACTGTGTTCCCCATCCCATAACAACCCAATTCATGAATTATCCAGACACTGGATTTCTGTGAAACAACTGTGGAAAGCATGGTCAACAAAAAGTAATTATAATCATTGTAGTTAACAACAATATTGTTTAAAATGTAAAGACAAGCTTAAAAACTGTAATAATTGTATAGTATGTATTCATGGTATTGCAGATAGCAGACGTTGTACCTCAACTTCGTCATGTTGGCAAGAAGTGTGCCATGGTCTTTTGAGGATGCACCATCATAGAAAATCCGATGATAGATCTTAATCAACATTGAAGACTTGTGATTAACAAAGGATAAACATAACTTGACAAACAAGTACTTGAAGTAATCTATCTAAAAAAGTCATCTAAAGTAGTGGTGTGATACTTTCATTTTGTTACTAATCAACATTCTTCTATAGTTTGTTACTTACTTCAAAGAGGTTTCTGATGGCATGCCAGTCCTCAAACTTAAAGATGAGACCTTCCAGTCGGTCTTCCTTTGAAGCACCATCTGAGAAGGCCCACTGTATGTTTCTGCAGTTCCCCTCAGTCAGCCGGTCACCTCCTACTAATACAGTTGACACCCCGTCCGGTCCCTTTGGCACATACCTAAATGGATTACACACAAACGGTGGAATTATACGTTTCAATAAAGCCCTTCTCCTGCCAAAGACTGATAGTGGAGCCTGATTATATTCTTACTCTTTCTGAAGGTAGCGAAGTGTGTCCACCAAATCAGACGTTTTGTTCTCGTCTTTGAAGAGCAGGCCCAGAGGGTACTTTGAGAATAAAAAAATTAGATGACATTGCAGTAATGTTTGAGTTGAAAGTATGTGTATTTATTTGCAGATTTAACTCATTACTTACATCAGTGGAGCACTTAGCCATGTCCTCAGTATATTGATGTGGCATATGGTGAACCACAAATTTTTTGAAGGGTTTAAAAACAGCCAGGTACTGGGTAAGGATGCGGCTCCCAAGAACAATGAACTCACGCCGCATATAGTCCTGGGTTTCTAGTCCGGGGAGTGAGTTGCAAAGGTAGTATTGAAGGATGTCATGGTCCGGTTTGTCATTGCTAAGGTGATATGTCGTGATCCTATCTTGGACTCCAATATGATGAATCCAGTGTATGGATTTGTTGCTGTGGAGGGTGGACTGATGATGTGCACGCATGAAAAAGTCCAAATTGTCAAATATTATGGAATATGTTGGTGGAGGAGTGGGGTGTGTGCTCGGAAAAACTGAGGAGCTCTAGTCGGTCAGAGGAAAAGCCGAGGAGCTCAAGCCCAGCTCTGCTGCTTCAGAGTCACTTACTCCGTTGAAAGGCAGCGTAGCTATTTCAGAGTCAGTTATGCTTTGAGCCATTTCATCTGCTGGAAAAGAAAAAAGGAATAATAATTACAAGACTTATTATTATTATTATTATTATTATTAATCAAAAGATAGACACATAACATTCAAGATGACACAGCATGTGATGTGTTAGTTGTGTTTCTATATATCAGTCATTTGTCATCTCACCTGACAAGTGAAGCTCTTCCATGCTTTCACGAACAGTGTTAAGTGGCCACTTCGGATCACTTGTGCTTTGGTCTTCGCTGGTGTCCACTACCTGACCAACATCAATGTTCCCTTCTGCTTCAGAGTTCAGGAAAACTTCATTCTGGACCCTTAACATTTTTAGAGAACCCCCACATAGGAGTGCCAACTCCTTCTGCTTCTCTACAGAATTTTGATGAGTTGTTGTTATGGCCATTTTGCTCAGCCTTTCAAACACTGCCTTTTTCGCCCCACCATAATGTAGAATACTACATAGGTAGTATGCAAAGGCTGACAGGCGTGCTTCTCTCCCTCTCAAAGCAATGGAAGCTGCTGCACAAGTTGCAGCTCGAGAGTGGTTGGTGACAGTTGAGAGAATTGAAAAAAGGAATGGTGAAAAACATTTTAGGTCTGCCTCTAAGCTGGTAAATGAAAATGCTTTCAGATCATCCGGAGATGACTTCCACAGGATGAAACCGTTGTTTGGATTGCAGATATGTTTGCATTCGTTGCTTATTAGCTCCAGGATGTGCACCTTTATTTCCTCAACTAGGTGTTTATGCTTCAAAATTAACTTTGCAGCTGTTGTCCATTTTTTCTTCTTAATGCTGTTCACTATTGAGGCTTCTTCTGAATGACATACATTGGCAACAGTCTGTGATGGGTAATGGGTGACAACCTGAAATATAAGATAATGTATCAGTGTGAATGATTACAGTATAGCCTAATAAGTATAATGTGCATTGACAATACATAGGAATATACAGACTGTTAAATATGGTGCCCTGGATGCAATTGCAGAGCAGGTCAGAGCAAGGTCAGTGGAATACTGCCCAACCCCCACAGAGGTGCAGAGCACAGAAGTGGGGGTTGGGACACACTGTTGACCACTATACAAGGAATTGCAGAGCTGGTCACAACAAGGTACTCTGTGCCTTGTCAGAGAAACACTGCCCAACCCCCACAGAGGTGCAGAGCACAGAGATGGGGGTTGGGTAACATGCTAGTCCATTACAAAATGAAGTTCTTACGTATTGATAAAGTAACAGAGGCCAACTCACACACCATCAGGTGCAAGTTTATCCTAGTAACATTTGCTCACACTACACCTGGCCTGACTCAAATTCGGCCTGGCTTCCAGAATACACACTAGGCTACCATATCGGCAAATATGACTAAGATGGTTTAATCATATGTAAATTACACTGAAATGAGGAGTGTGGGAATGCACGTGTGGTGTTTATCACATTGGACAATAAACATGACTCACTATTCACTTATGAAAAACTTGGCAATCGAGGTTATGGTCATAGTCATCATAAGAAGCAGAAATGTATCAACAACAAGCTTACCTCTGTAATGCTTCTTCGCGTTTTTGTAGCGGTTGGAGTTGACGGATTGGGGCAGAACTTCTTCAGAGCCCTGGGCGTCTTGGAGGGAGTAGACTGCCGGTCTCTTTTCTCTGATGCCTCAGATGAACACGCTTCTTCAGCCTGTTCTCCTTCGTCGTCTGTCCATTTTTTAAACACGGCCATGTCACGTTCCAACCGTGTTAATAAGTTGTAACAGGGCCGACACATGCGACACAATTTGTTCGATGTGTTGTGGAGTTGTAATCCTAAAAGGAGGAATTGTTCGTATGGGCATTCACATTTACCTTTTTTCTCAAAAATGTTGATCGTGCTGGTAAGTTGTCCGTGTATTCTTACATTTTTTTTACAACACCGGCAAAAATCGTTTATACTCATCTTCTTTTTCTACTTCTTCCAGCGTATGTGCAGTTGAGTTACAGAGTTCAACAACTATGCGTCGCTTAAAATACGTCACATACTACGTTGCTCTGATTGGTTGTAGCTCTATCCAATTGAGCGAAGAGGCATTTTCTTTCCTGGTTCAGTTGAAACACGCCCCATAATCACAGCCCAACGGAGCAGTATCAGACTCATATTCTGACTAGAATTATGAGTATGACATCGTCAGGCTACCAGGGACCACCATTCTGACTAGAAAGTAATTCGCGGCCCACTTATGTGCCTGCACGTGCGTTGGTGTTTGTAACCGCCGCCGCCACGCCGCCTCCCCCTGCACAGATAGTCTGCCTATAACACGATATTTTCACGATATTCAAGAGTAATCTGGAAATGTGTTGAAATATCAAAGCGAATTTATAAAAAATTTAAAATTCAATGGTGAACTGATCAACATAGGCTCATTTCGCGGACCCCCTGCAATGCCGTCGCGGACCACCAGGGGGCCACGGACCCCCGGTTGAAAACCCCTGGCCTAGACGACGAAGGCAGCTACGTATAGCTTGAGCACAGTCATCATCACCAGTCAAAACACAGACACACTGTGCACAGCATCTGTTGAACAGCACATTTTCAAGACATTTTTGCATTTTTGCTTGCACAATTTGTGCAGAAGTACGAACTTTCAAGGTTGACTTGAGACTTGAGAATCAGTGAGATTGACCAAAACCAGTGTATTCTTCCATTTTTGCAGGGTGTTATGGAATTATGGAACACCCTGCAAAAATGGAAGAAAAGCTTTCACACGCATGAAATTGCCAGCTATACTGCCAAAAGACACCAGTTAGTGTGTTGGCCAACTTCTATCAGTGTCAGCTGGGCTGTTGGTGGTGTTTGCAAGGTTTTTGCATGCCTTTTAGGTAGTTAGCGTGCTAGTTTTGGAACAGAACTCCGTATTGCTGCTTTAACAAAACATAGATCCTCTATGTAGGCATATGTTGTGTTTTCAAAATATCTATATATTCGTATTGTGAGAACAGCAAAATATCCCACTTTGTGAGCAGGATTTCATTCATGCTATAGTGGATTTGAACAGCTGTGGAATGATAGTCGGTATACCTTCTATCGAGGTCAGATAGAAGGCAATTTCCAGACTTCCACATTAAGGAGCCTAGGCCTCAGTCAATTCAGCAAGGTTGATTCCCAATCGCTGCAGGTTGTCTGGACTTGTTTGCAGGCTATGTGCCTATGTGATAATAATAATGTTGATATCACGAGAGAGAATTATGTTACATTATTGGGATACAGTGACACACAACGTCAGCTTAAATGGTTTTTCAGACTCAACAAGTGGCCAGAAGATTTCACTGTAGCAATACATTCCTACGTTAATAGTGTACTTCTGTGGTTCTGTAATGGTTCCTGCTCCAATCCTACGTTAATAGTGGACTTCTGTGGTTCTGTAATGGTTCCTGCTCCAATCCTACGTTAATAGTGGACTTCTGTGGTTCTGTAATGGTTCCTGCTCCAATCCTACGTTAATAGTGTACTTCTGTGGTTCTGTAATGGTTCCTGCTCCAATCCTATGTTAATAGTGTACTTCTGTGGTTCTGTAATGGTTCCTGCTTCGTTCTCTCCCCTCCTTCACTCTCAAAATATACTCCCACAGTCCCACAGTTGTGTTCTGCTTGTACCACTGCCTTCCATACACAAAAAACGGATACCTCTAATGTTAAAAGACACATTACCTTCATTACACACATCTTGGTACCCATAGCAAAAAAAGTCAATGGACACGGCACGCATAAGAATAGGTTTATTTTTGCCTGCAAATACAAAATGCATTTAGCAAGATTAAAGTTCTGTCCCATCTCCAGACTGCAATAATGTTTCGTTTCATAGCCCATCCATTCATCTCTGTCTGGTTTGTTTTCATGTCTTGCAGAAGAATTCAGTTCTGTTCAGTGGGGAGGAACAGCCCAAAAACTGCTTCACAGAGCTGCAGGTGCTGAAGGGACACTTTGACATTGTTAGATATCTGGTGCAAATTGATGATTTCAGGTGAGTTGCATCAAATCACCCAAGACACAATTACATGTGAGACATTTGACTCTGAGTTTGCCTAACCCTGCTCACTTTTCTTTGTGAAATTTTGTCAAATATCTATAAGAAGCCTTCAGATCATGAATGTAGTTAAATAATCACAGCAAGTTATTTTGTAAGTACGTGTGTATTTTCTCGTTGACATTGTCCATGAATCTGTACAATCTGTGATCACGTCATAGTTATACACACGTATATTTATAGTAGAGGAGGCTTCTCTATTTTATATTTTGCTTTTTCCACCAAAAAACAAAAAAAATGTTCCTTTGAAACATAAAATGTGGTTCTCGCTGCTTCATTAACCTCTAATCTACTCCAGTTCACCCACCCCTAGATAGTCTCCTCTCTGGCACTCTGTTAATGTGATTTATAGTTTTACTTTAAAAGGATACTTAATATTGTTTTACAAATTTAATTTCATTATGCTTATTACTTAATTTTCTCGTTGTTTTTCCGGTTTTTAAATTAATGTTTTTGTAAGTCACTTCGGATAAAAGCGTCTGCTAAATACCTTAAGTCTGACTATAGCTCATTATGATTCAATTGGATTAGCATCACCTAGTGAATGTTCAAAGCAAGAACCTAGCACTTCATTAGGCAATATCTTGTGATGTAAAGGTTCAAAGTTCATGAAATTCCACACGCTGCACCACTGCCACATTCTTTGAACACACACCTAATTGTGTCCATAGGTGGGTGCTGCAACAGACACATTTCAATATCTCAAGAAGTGCTTAAGCTAAAATTTTGAAATTGGTACACTGATTCTTGGCTGCATTTGCCTACATCTCCTGAAATTCCATTTGGCCTGCTCGACAAAAGGGCCACCAACAATCAATCCAAATTCAGCAGCCAATACATGCCTGTGATGTAAAGGTTCAAACTTCCAAATTCCGCACCCTGCATCCCTACCACATATTTTGGATGCATGCTACATTTTGTGACCTATTTTCCATAGCAGGTGCTACAACTGACACATTTCAATATCTCAAGAAATTTGGTATACAAATACATTAACATTATTGCATCATGTGTTGATGTGGCGTGACTCCTGTAGGGAACCTACAAGTATTAAATATGTCTTGTGAGCACAGGGTGGTTGGACTGTGAGTGCACGCCCAGAAGTCTGTCAATGCTAATTCTCTCACTTTTTGCTGCCGTCATATTACGCACTGCTATGTGGTACATGTAGTTAAGCAAGAAATGTAAACAAGGCATATGTGATTGGATGTCTAATTGAATCAGGTCAAATTTAATTTGAGATGACATAACAAATTAAATAATTGTACTGTTCAAACCAACAATTCACTTTCCATGCAGGTTGATCTGGGCATTTCTGGTAAAGAAGGAATCAGTGATTTTACTGTGTCTAAGGCTAGATAATGTTCACCATTAGAATTCAGTCTCAGACGCTGGGCTCTGTAAAGAGCCTATGACAATTTCAATTGTTATTAGCTCTAAATAAATAATGTAATAATCTGTTTAGCAGCTTGTTAGAAGTTAGCTTATCCCCACTATCTCCATTATCTGCCAAATCATTGTGCTCTGAATAAGAGACTGTGCCCATAGTGTTCAGTGTAACTCATTTTGCTAGAAATGTAACAGCTGGATAGCAGCTGACTGAAAGGTCATGAAACAAAAAATAAAAATCAGTGTTTACAGAGCAGCATAGTTTGACCACAGCCCTCAAAATGTGCTGTTTCTTTAGATAAGTTGAATGTAGCAATGGTTTGGATGTTACTTTAGATATGTTGATGGTTTGAATGTTGCTTTAGATATGTTGAATGGAGGCATGATTTGAATGTTACTTTAGATATGTTGAATGGAACCATGGTTTGGATGTTACTTTAGATATGTTGATGGTTTGGATGTTACTTTAGATATGTTGAATGGTTTGGATGTTACTTTAGATATGTTGAATGGAACCATGGTTTGGATGTTACTTTAGATATGTTGAATGGTTTGGATGTTGCTTTAGATATGTTGAATGGAACCATGGTTTGAATGTTGCTTTAGATATGTTGAATGGAAGCATGGTTCTGATAGTGTCTCTGCTCAAAGGTTTGCCTCTGCAGGAGATGATGGTCTGGTGTTGGTGTGGAACGTGGAGGTGAGCTCACAAAATCATCCAAAAGTTTGATAAAAGTGTTGAGAAAGTAATACATTATTACAAGGTAATATTTTAATCATATTTTACAAAAGTACCTATAGTATAAATGTAGTAATAACATGACACAGGTAATGTATAGGCCTGGTAATACAGTGGGGAAAATAAGTATTTGAACCCCTGCCGATTTCGCAAGTTTGGCCACTTGCAAAGAAATGTGTGATCTATAATTGTAATAGTAGGTGTATTTTAACAGTGAGAAACAGAATATCAACAAAAAAATCCAGAAAACTGCATTTTATAACATTTATGACTTAATTTGCATTTGATGCAGAAAATAAGTATTTGAACCCCTAGCAAAACATGACTTAGTACTTGGTGGAATAACCCTTGTTGGCAAGCACAGACGTCAGACTTTTCTTGTAGTTGGTCACCAGGTTTACATACATCTCAGGAGGGATTTTGGTCCACTCCTCTTTGCAGATCCTCTCCAAATCCTTAAGGTTGCGTTTTCAATGGGAGGGAATGAGGTTCAAGCCCAATATTCCACGTTACATGGCCCCATCCATAGTCCCCTTGATGCGGTGGAGTCGTCCTGTACCCTTGGCAGAGAAACAGCCCCAAAGCATAATGTTTCCACCTCCATGCTTGACGGTGGGGATGGTGTTGTTGGGGTCATATTCAGCATTCTTCCCCCTCCAAACACGGCAAGTCGAGTTGATGCCAAAGAGCTTGATTTTGGTCTCATCTGACCACATCCTGCCTTGAGATCATTCACAAGCTCCCCCTGTGTAGTTCTGGGGTTATTCTGCACCTTTCGGATGATCACCGATACCGCACGAGGGGATATCTTGCATGGAGCCCCAGACCTAGAGCGATGGACAGTTGTTTGGTGTTGCTTCCATTTACGAATAATCGCACCAATAGTTGTCTGCTTCTCACCAAGCTGCTTGCCGATGGTTTTGTAACCCATTCCAGCCTTGTGCAGGTCTACAATCTTATCTCTGACGTCCTTGGTCAACTCTTTGGTCTTGCCCATGGTGGTGAGGTTGAAGGTGTGAAGTATGATTCTTTGGACAGGTTTCTTTTATACACGTCACCAGTTGAGATCAGGTGTACCTTGTTAGGCCTAATGAGGACTACTCTGTGTGCTTCTTGGGCACATAACTGGTCATTGGGAGCCAGAATTCTTGCTGTTTGCTTGGGGGTTCAAATACTTATTTTCTGCATCAAATACAAATAAAGTCATAAATGTTATGAAATGCAGTCTGGATTTGTTTGTTGATATTGGTACCATTGCTAAACAGGAAGTGTTATATCTCCGCAATGCTTTTTTGTATTGATGGTGAACTGTATAAATAGGCTTGAAAACCTCAAGTATTTTGCCAAATTCAGAAAATGTCTCCTCCCCATCCTCTATCTGTCTATTCTGCCTGTGCACTCATGAAACTCTGCTGTTCACACATAGTCCTGTCTCTTTAAATGGGAAAAAACAGTGGTTCAGTTAAGCAATATAGTACGAGTGCGAGTGGGGTAGGTAAGGGATATTCCCACGGGTGGTGTTCGGCCGTAGCCACGAGGCCGGAGGCCGAGTGGCGCAGGCAACAACACCCGTGGGAATATCCCTTACCTACCCCACTCGCACGAGTACTATATTGCTTTTATAAAACAATTTTATAGTCAACCAATTAACATTTAAACACGAAGTTATTGATTAAAAAATGTTTATTTCGCCATTGTTTCTCCGCAACAAAAAAATAGTTCCATTGTCAACGTCTTTTGGAATTATAAGAACTTTGACGGTTAACGGTTATGCTTTATTGTATCAACGTGCTATAGAATGTTTCATCGCGGAGTGATTTATTATTAGCTGTGAAAAGTCCGAGTTGGGATGTCCTGGGATATTCCAACTCATGGAACGTCTCTTGTCCAATCAGAAACAGCTAAATAATTCAATAGAACCCAATTGTTTTATAATCATAAATAATTCTAGCTAATCAACAAATTGCTTCAGGAGGACGGAAGGAAGGGGTGTTATTTCATTGGCTGTTGAGCTAAAAAAAATGATTCCTGCCAGTGCTCCTTTCGGTTTCTTTTCATTTCTTGGCTGGTCTGTATATCCGTCTGAACAAACTTAATTCATTTTCTTTTTTACATACAAATAAAGATTTAATGACACTAATACTGGTTTTACTCAGTGCAAGGGTGGGGTTGCTTTGGCAGCCAATCAAACACCATCAATAGAAATGAGTATCTTCTAAATGGGTGTGTTGCTGTGTGCATTTCCGCTGAGGATTTGATCCTAGGTGTTTGTGCTGTGTGTCTGTATGGTTGCCTTAAAGACAGGTGAGCGACTGCTGGAGCTGAGGGGACACACTCAGCAGATCACTGCATTGGTGCCATACACCATCACCCAAGAGGACATGACGCACACCTCTCTCATCACAGCCTCTTCTGACCGATCAGTCAGTGTATCCTTTTCCAACACATCCAGAACTTGACCCAGATATAGTGACCTTTTGGGCAGCTGTAGAACTGTTAAGGGGTATTCTTGTTCTTACCAAGAGCTCTTTTATATAATGCTTTAAGAGGCAGGAGGGCAGCGTGAAATTGACCATACAAAAGAATAGCCATTTTATTCATAGTCAAAAGTTTCCTATCATTTTACTAGCCCAAACATTTATGTGATTTTCAAAGCTTTTCTGGATTTGAAACTGACAGATCATATTACAGTATTCAGACTATTCAAAGATTTTCTCCACGCTTTTGTCAATATTGACAGTTTAGATAAACAAGTTGGCGTTTCCTCTTATCCATATTGGGCTTTCTTCACAGTTTTTTTTTCTTGCCTGTCAACTGTGTGGAAAGAATTAATTTTGCTTTTCGCTAATAATAATACAAATAATAATAAAAAAAATCTTAAAATCATCAGGCAAAAAAAAAAAACGCAGATAAAAACAATTATTGTGTAAAATAAAAAGAAGCAATATAATGGTACACACCAATACAGAGTAAAACAATTTTTTAAGGACTTAAAAGACAATTGAAAGGAAATCAGGAATGGCTCGCCTTTTAAAAGTCTGTTTTAAGAAGGTACTAAAAGAAAGTCACTGATTGAACCTGATTTCCTCAGGCAGGTCGTTGCAGAGCCTCGGGGCCCTGACTGCAAAAGCTCTGTCCCTTTTAGTTTATCAGTCACTCTGTCACACAACTAGCTAACCCAACTCGGTTGCTGCTGTCCTTTAATAAGTTAGCAAAGCGGTATGGTTTGTACAAGCAATACTCTGACATGAAAACTCTGAGTGTTTGTTCTTAATATCATGTAGCTTTGGGATCCAGATACAGGAAACCGTGTTCAGACGGTCTCAGATCTGCAGTCTTCAGTAAAGGTAAGTGTGTGTGTGTGTGTGTGTGTGTGTGTGAATTGTCAACATTCCCAGTGATGCTCAAGACATATTAATTGCCGACATTTTTATACAGTACACATTTAACTGTTCCCTTCATGTTAAAATTCTTGAGATGAAGTCTTTTGGGTTAATCAGTGTGCTGCTCTTCCACCAGTGCCTCCTAGTGCTGAGCTGGCACAACATCTGGCTCTCGGGAGGAAATGGCTTGTGTGTTTGGAGTAGTGGTTTCCAGCTGTTAAGCAAGACTGAACAACACAGTGACACAGGTACACAGACACGCAAACACACACAACGTGGGGTGTTACTTTATTAAGATGTCGATGTTTATTATTATTTTGTATTTCAATGACAAATCATTATTTCCAACCTTGTCTTGACTGTTCTTCGTATTCATTCATTACTTGATGGCTAGAAATATGAGATTTTCTGGAAAGCATGTTGTGTTCTGGGTGATTACAAAATGGTAGAGAAAGCTAGAGGGCTTTAAGGACTGTGTGTGTGTAGTTATGTACTGCTTTGCTAGTTAAATTGTACTTAGATTACTTGGATTACTCTGAATTTGCACTATCTTGGCAATTACCCTGTTTGCCAAGTTAGTTTCACTCACTGGCTGGTTTGTCAAGCCACACCTCCAACAATCAGCCACTTTTGTGTAATCAAGATCTGGGAGGGCCTTCAGCCAGGTGCAATCAGTGAGCATGCTACTTCCATAGGGCTGCTGCTGAAGCGTCAGCGGAAGTGTCAGCCCTCGTGCTCAGCCCTTTTCGTGTGAAGACCTTTTTGGGTAAAGACGTACAAGTCCACCGAAACAAGGTTCACAAACAAGGTAAACTTTTTCATTTTGACTCTGCCATAGCCATGTGTCACAGTAGCATCTCTGTTGTCACTGGTTGTCAAAAAAGATCACAGCGCAGCAGACGGCAGCGCAACCTGGGTAATCTCCGCTCACTTCAACAAACCTCATCTACTGTAACCTCTTACTCTGTTGGCCTGTGGAACTGTCAGTCTGCAGTCAAGAAAGCTGATTTCATCTCAGGTTATGCCAACCACCTCTCCCTAGGGCTCTTAGCTCTCACGGAGACATGGATCACACCTGAAGACAATGCTACCCCGGCAGCACTCTCCACCAACTATGCCTTCTCCCATACTCCCCGGCCATCTGGTCGTGGAGGTGGGACGGGGCTGCTGATTTCAGACAACTGGAAATTCACTCCACTGCTGCCTTCAAACAGGTATGCCTCCTTTGAATATCATGCAATTATGGTAACTGCTCCTGTTAAAACTTATGTCATTGTTATCTACCGTCCACCAGGACAACAGGGTGATTTCGTCCATGAGCTGGACACCCTGCTGTCATCCATCCCTGAGCAGGAGTGTCCAACACTCATCCTTGGCGACATGAACATCCACCTAGACAATCCCAACTCAGCTGACTTTCGAACCCTGGTTCACTCGTTCGACCTACAACAGGTCCCCACTCCTCCAACTCACAAAGCAGGAAAAGAGCTTGACCTCATCCTTGCTCGGAACTGCACCACGGACAACCTAACGGTAACCCCTCTGCATTGCTCGGACCACTTCTTCATTCGCTTCGATGTTCGGCTCATTGAGCAACCCTCTGTCCCCCCTCCGATGGTCTCGTTCCGGCGCAACCTCCGCAACCTCTCTCCCACCCACTTTTCCTCTCTGGTTTCTTCTGCTCTTCCACCTTTATCCACTTTCTCCTCACTAGGTGTCAATGATGCCACAGAAGCTCTCTGCTCCACTCTGAGCTCATGCTTGGACAGCTTGTGTCCACTTTCCACCAGACCTGCTCGATCTACCCAGTCTCATTCGTGGCTGAGTGATACCCTCCGAACGCAGCGCTCCAATCTCAGAGCGGCTGAGAGAAAGTGGCACAAATCTGCCGCGCTGGACGATCTTGCAAGCTACCAGACACTGCTGGCCTCCTTCTCATCCAGCATCACTGCTGCTAAGAAGACTTTTTTCAATGACAAAATCAACGGTGCAACTGACGCTCGGAAACTATTCTCCACCTTCAAAACTCTGCTCTACCCTCCTCCTCCCCCCCCAGCTACTAACCTCACTGCTGATAACTTTGCTTCCTTTTTCACAGAGAAAGTGGCAGCCATCGGGCAACAGTTCGACCAACTGTCCCCCTCCCCTAAGGGCGCAACCGTCAATAGCTCATCTTTTCCTTCTTTCATCCCTATCAGCGAGAGTGAGGTCTCCAAAATCCTAACAGGTAGCCGTCCAACTACATGCCCGCTGGACCCCATCCCATCCAACATCCTTCAAGCCATATCGCCTGCCGTCTTACCGGCAATAACACAGGTGATTAATGCTTCATTTAATTCGGGAACATTTCCTTCTCTTTTCAAAGTGGCTCGGGTAACGCCGCTGCTCAAGAAGCCGTCTCTCGACCCCACTCAGGTGGAAAACTATCGACCGGTCTCACTTCTCACGCTCCTATCTAAAACCATTGAGAGGGCAGCTTCCAAACAGGTCACCGAGTTCCTGTCAAAGAACAATCTCCTCGATCCGAACCAGTCTGGATTCAAAAGCGGTCACTCCACCGAAACAGCCCTGTTGTCTGTAATGGAGGCCTTAAAAACAGCTAGAGCAGCAGCTCAATCCTCGGCTCTCGTCCTGCTTGACTTATCAGCTGCGTTTGATACAGTCAACCACCGCATCCTTCTGTCCATACTGTCAAGTATGGGCATTTCTGGCAATGCGCACTCCTGGTTTGAATCCTACCTCACTGGGCGCTCGTTCAACGTGTCATGGCAAGGTCAGCTGTCTGTACCTCACCGCCTCACTACTGGGGTGCCCCAAGGCTCGGTGATGGGACCACTTCTCTTTGCCATTTACACCACCTTGTTGGGCCCTATCATCCGCTCGCATGGTTTTTCCTACCACTGTTATGCCGATGATACTCAACTGTTTCTGTCTTTCCCTCCTGAGGACACCACGGTCTCGGCGCGGATTTCGGACTGTCTCGCTGATATATCCACATGGATGAAAAATCACCACCTTCAGCTGAACCTGGCCAAAACGGAACTGATGGTCTTCCCAGCCAAACAGGTCATCCACCACAACATCAAGATCAATACTGACTCTTTATCTCTTGCTCCATCCAAAACAGCAAGAAACCTCGGGGTCATTATTGATGACCAACTGACCTTCACGGCCCACATCGCCTCTGTCTCCAGGTCGTGCCGCTTTGCGCTATACAACATCCGCAAAATCAGGCCGTACCTAACCCAGTATGCCACCCAGCTGCTGGTGCAAACCTTGGTGAGCTCCCGCCTTGACTACTGCAACGCCCTCCTAACGGGCCTGCCGGCTTGCGTGGTGAAACCACTACAGATGATCCAGAACGCGGCGCCGCGTCTGGTGTTCAACCAACCGAAAAGGGCACACGTCACCCCGCTACTCATCGAGCTCCACTGGCTGCCAGTAGCTGCTCGCATTAAGTTCAAGTCACTTATGCTTGCCTACAGAGTGCTTACTGGTTCTGCTCCCACCTACCTAAATGCTCTTGTAAGGGCAAATGTTACACCCAGGACGCTGCGCTCGTCTAGTGAGCGTCGTTTGGCACTGCCGTCCGTGCAAGCACGGCAATCCAGACTATTTTCATTTGTAGTTCCACGTTGGTGGAACGAACTGCCTAGTACTACCAGAGCAGGGGCGTCCCTCTCTACCTTCAAGAAGCTTTTGAAGACCCAACTCTTCAGAGAGCACCTCCCCTCCTAACTGGCACCTGACTAGCGCTTAACTTGCACTTCAGCAGTTACATTCCTGCACTTCTTTTTCCTCTTTTCTAGGTTGTTGTTTTTCTAATTCTCATGTAAAGTAGTATTTATTGTTACACCATGCTTTTTTATTGCTCTTAGCTTGACTGTTCTCTCCCTTGTACGTCGCTTTGGACAAAAGCGTCTGCTAAATGACTAAATGTAAATGTAAATGTAGAATACATTTGTGTCCCTACCTGTATACTGTATGATTGGATAGCTAATTCTTTGTGCCACTAAGTCAGGTTAAATTCCATCATGCCTGATTAAAGTCACCCATCAAAAAGTAACTTGAATGCAATTATTGTTGTTCCACAAGCTGAATAACACTGACCACTGACCTGCCAGTATACAAGAGTCACTGCATTGTACCCGCAAGCATAGGTGGAGATCCGGGGGGGGGGACAGGGGGGACATGTCCCCCCTACCATAAAGTTGTCCCCCCCAACAATCCTTGTAAACACAAATAAATAGTTTTGAATAATATAGTAATGTTAAATAAAATCACGACAACACAATCGGTGCTAATTATAAACGTAAAACAATGTGTTTTTTAAGTGTTGAAAAATCATGATCCCCCTATTCCCCAAAGTGGTTTGGTTCACATGCTGTTTCCAATGGGCGGGGCTACCGGCAGCTCCGTGATTCAGTCAATCAGCCCAGTCAGATTGTGACACGGTCGGATTGTGAGGAAACCAACCACACCAATAAAACCTCTACAAGTAAAAGCCCGTAAGTCATTTATCACACCACTTGTTCAGCAAGCACAGGCTTGTAACATGAAAAGTGACATTTCTCCTGCTCTGTCCAAAAGCTCAAACTTGAGCTTGTTAACAATCATTAGCTAGTAGCTTAACCAGCGTGCTGATTAAAAAGAGGCTGATTTTGGACAAAGCACACACTCCTCTTTTTCCTCCTCTCTCCCCTGTCACTGCTGCTAATGCTACACGATATGTAAAGAGGTTGACACACATAGGACCTCATTCTCGAACGCAGTTACTCCACTTAGGAAGTTCCCGGGACAATTCTCATCTGGGATTCGTTCTTAACTTTGAACAGAATTTAAGAACGCTAAATAGCAGTCGTAAATCGGCCAGATTGGAGCGCACCCATGTTCTTAAGGGTTGAATTTGTGAGAAATCGTTGGCGATTGCGTTCACATCAATTCTACAGACATACTCGGATTTAAATAATTATAATAATAATAAATACGAGAATATTTGTATCATAAACAATTACGTTTCACATTTATAGTCATGATTCTACAAGGCATCGTGATGTCCTAAATAAAAGCACTACACAAACACTGCAAATGGCATTGAATAAATAAATAAGCACTAAACTCAATCGCGTGGATATAGACATGGTGGAATAGAATGGACACATCTACATTCTGCAACAGTATCTCCACCTCTGCACCAGTGAAGTTAGGTTACATGTTAAAAGGCGCTCCAGTAAAGTTTGAGCAAAACCCACGCCCATGTACGAGTAGTATTTTAAAATGTACTACACGGCATAACAGACCGGTGTTCGCTTTCCACTTTGACATGATGTGAGGCAAGTTGCAAAGGAGCATAAGGGAGAGAGAGTGGGAGATAGGGCCAGACAGCAATTTTTTCATGTCCCCCCCGGGAATTACTCTCTGAAAATGTACTGTGTATTGTCCCCCCCAACAATGAAATGGGATCTCCGCCCCTGCCTGCAAGGATAAACAGTCTCTGAGATTGTCAAATGACTCCATCTGGCACCATAATGATATTTCTTCCCTATTTGTTGGGTCTCAAACAACTGAACCTCTTGATCATGCCTGTATGCTTTTATGTATTGAGTTGCCTCCAGCTGATTGCATTCATTTCTGCTGCTTTCACACATTCTACTTTAAGAGTCACAGCTATATCTCCTTTCTAATTTAGGAGTCACTGCCATGGTGGAGCTGCCCAGGAACTATGTAGCCGCTGCAGTGGACAGAGAAATAAGTGAGACCATAGAGTGTTCTTTAAATCCCTGATACCGATTTGATACTGACCATAGAGTGTTCTTTAAATCCCTGATACCGATTCCAGTGCCTGAATACTGATTCGATACTGAGAAAAAAAAAAACAATAGCTGTGAACCAATATCAGTTCCCATTTTTCTTTTTCAATTTTACAAATATAATGTTTGGAATTCATTTGTTGTACCTGCACACCAAGTAGTTCCAGTTTACACCTGTATATCAATTTGCCATATTAGTTCTTAAGTGAACATGTATATGCATGCTCTCCGCTTCGTGTTATTAACATAAGCAGCCTCAGTGTGCCTCATTATTTTCAGCTACCTGTCACCTGCTGTGTGGAACTGATCCATATAAACATCTTCACATGAAGATTCATATTGTTGAATATTTCTATAATTGTGTTACACTTTTGTCAAGACAGACAGTAACAATATTGAGTGATTTTGTGATCTTGCCAATATTTGATCCACGTAATATCATTATTATTTGCACTGATCAGATTGGTACATTACTAGTTGTCTTGGAACATGTATGCATAATGAGTATTAATAACCTGTAATACTCTGACTACTATTATTTTACTTTGTTGAAAAGTCATTTATGAACTGAAGGTTTCATCAACGGAGTCAGATGTGTCAATCACAGCATTCAGACACTTGGCCAACCATCAGGACAGCATCCGAGCCCTCATCAATGTTAGCGGTGAGTAAATGCTGAAAGATTAGATAGAGGAATTAGTTTGGCTGCTAAAAATCGGTGGAAAGGCCTAAATCGGTCATGCGGGTTTTGTTAGACTCTAAACTCCAAATAAGAGAAATAAATATCATCTTAGCTAAATTTGGAAAATCACTGATTCTCTACAAGATGTTCCTGAATCTCCAACATCCAAAGGGAACATTTTAATCACTGCCGTAATCACTGCCATAACTTTCCAGAACTGCAATTTCCTGTTATCCTTTCCTGTTTGTTGGTGTTGAGGGCGTGATACACATGTTTGTTTGTTGTTGTTGGTGTTGAGGGCGTGATACACTGAGGGCCTTGTTTGTTTGTTTGTTGTTGTTGGTGTTGAGGGCGTGATACACTGTGGGCCTTGTTTGTTTGTTGTTGTTGGTGATGAGGGTGTGATACACATGTTTGTTTGTTGTGTTTTTTGTTGTTGGTGTTGAGGGCGTGATACACTGAGGGCCTTGTTTGTTTGTTGTTGTTGGTGATGAGGGTGTGATACACATGTTTGTTTGTTGTGTTTTTTGTTGTTGGTGATTCTATGGCATGACGGCCATGGCCAAGGTTGCCCCTCTCTTTTGCTTTGATTCTTCTTGTGAAAATGTCATGGTTTTGGTTTTGATAGTTAGCATTAACTAGCGAAAGTTAGCTAGCTACATTATCTTAGCAGGTTCTTGTTATCAGTGGAGGCTTGTTAATTCTAAATTCTAGTATTCTGATAAGATTTACCCCTACTATTATATAGGGTAGGGTAAATCTTATATACAGTACATATCTTGTATATATATGACACTATATATGACACTTTTAAGGTAATTAACGTTACAAAGATGGTTGAGTGTGGAACAATTTAGTCAGATATGAATTACTTCTGAAATAGGAAGTTCATGTCTTAGATCAGAGCACATTGTTGTCTTGTCAGTATTTCTGTTTACTTGACCTATTCCTGCTCAGATAGTTTAAATAGATCATTGCACATGACAGGATGAAAATTGCACCTGTGTTGCACCAGTTTGTAGTCTTTTCTTCACATACCGGTGAAGAGATGATGGCAGAGAGAGAAAAAGAGATTATTTGTTTAATATGATGATTGTTGTTACCATTCTCACACGTATGTGGATTGATATGGAACAATGATTTAAAGCTGCCATTTCGTAAGTCTCCCATAACTCTTGGTCATTAGCATTTTGTCAATAAGTTAATTAATCGATTTCAATGAATTAAACATCACATATAAAAAAATGTGATGGCCTTGATTCTCTTGCTTGTGGCCTAAGTACCCTCCAGAAAATGGCATCAATGAAGTCCCAGTGGCCTTGCCTCTAAAATCATGGAATCCCAGGCCTTCTAGTGCTGTCCCAAATTTAGATATAGCCTATGCTATCGGTTCCCAAACCGGGGTACGCGAAGTGGTTCAGGGTGTACGCGGGGAGAAAATTTCCGCGATAACAGAAAACGGACGAAATTCGCAGAATGTACCGTTTGAAACAGAATTGCAACTTTCAGACGGAAACATCATTTTGTGCATCAAAATCGCCCAAATTCCCCTGTATTTTGTCCTGCAAGGCTGTATTTTTTTCTTATAAACACAACAACGATCGCAACGATGAACAAGCATTAATTAGAAAACAAAACCACTGAGAAAATGTCACGTCTGTGCTGAACTCCGCTCCGGCCACGCCCCCCTATTCAACACAGACCTCCATAGCCTGTCAAATGAATTCGCTCATCTTCCCAATCGCCTGCAAATAATGTTTTTTTAGTCTTCTGTTCTGTTGATGGCTGGCAAACAACAACCTTAGAAGGTTTGGGTCACTTGTGGCACATATTATTCACTCATTTTAAGCCATCAATCTACCTCTGGGTGAACAAAATGAGCCGAAACGGATTAAAACGGAATTAAAGTAATAGGTGAAAAGGAAAAAAAAAAAAAATTTCATTGGGGGGGGGGGGGGGGGGGGGGTTACGCAGCTGGAGATTAAATGTCTGAAGGGGTACGGGACTGTAAAACGTTTGGGAACCACTGGCCTATGCTATCTATTCATCACCCGCAGAGTAGCGTTACATGTATTTTTTTCAATTGAAAAATGACTGTAGGCATACAAGGCTTATGGCAGAAAAGTTTCTTGTAGTTTGACGCCAAAACCTTACTTTCTAACTACCGGCTTCTGAGGGCTATTCGTTTAGAATTAGCCACTTACACCTGTGTTAGAAAGGCCCGATCGTCGTCGTTATGCCTTCGTATTTTAGAAATGGTGACATTAGACATCCCGTTGTATGTATGTTACGAACATCAACAACAACCACTTGTGACATTTACAGTAGGTGGCAATGCCATGACTGACATGCCAGAGGGACCTAACCTTCAAAAGGAAATGCCTGGTTGAGATTGTATCTGCTAATGGAAGATTGACTACTAATAAAGTGTTAACATGCATTGTACCACAGACATGAACAACGTATTCAGAGGACACAGTTAAAAATTCAACTTTGCTTTGTTAAACCAGATTATGTTTGTGAGTTGTTTTCAAAGGGTTCATAAACCATTTCAAATTTTAAATAAAGCTTTATTTTATTTCCATGCCCAAATAGCTGCTTGTATCTGCATTGATGTATGATGTATCATGGAGAAGAATGGGTTTTGAGATGTTAGTGACCTGTGCTTGTTTGTTCCATAGATAAGCTCTTTGCTAGTGGCTCTCACATTGGGGAGCTCATCATATGGGATTCCGTTGAGTGGACCATTCATGCCGATGACCAGATTGCTTTGGAGGACCTTCATTACGATGGGCCGTTAGAGATCAGACTGGCCTCCCAGAAGCAGAGTGACATGTCCATCCAGCATCTCGTGTCGGATGGCGAGGTATTTATTGAAACAAATAGTTAATTATGAAGTGTTCATGTACATAGGCAAAGAAAAGACGATAAAGATGATATGGTGGTAGGCCTGTTTGAGTAGCATTCTGTCTATTTAACCTTTGACACCTTTGTTAAAATAACAGTATGCAACAATTTGACACTTTTTGAGGTATGGTTTAATAGGCAACTAATTTTGGTACCATCCTCAAATTCATTTTGATAGCATATGATCATGTGAAGGACAGATAAACACCTGTGTCTTCCCCACTAGCCATCCAGGATATGCCCTATGTAGTTCTGTGTAACGGGCTGGTTCACCCTTAAAAATGAAAGAAAAGAAAAGCTTTCACATGCATGACATCGCCAGCTAAACTGCCAAAAGACACCAGTTAGTGTGTTGGCAAGCTTCTATCAGTGTCAGCTGGGCTGTTGGTGGTGTTTGCAAGGTTTTTGCATGCCTTTTAGGTAGTTAGCTTACTAGTTTTGGAACAGAACTCCGTATTGTTGCTTTAAGGGGGCTTTTCACTTCCTAAAACAAGAAAGTGTTATATCTCTTAATTGTCTCTCTACACATGGTCTCAGTCAGATGTGGACTCTGTTACTCCTCCCTACTTATAAGGCTCTTCCACGGCCTACCTGCACATTTCTTTTCTTTTTTAATAGTCAGCTGCAATCAGTTCAATTTTATTTTATTTCTTGGTCTACCACTAACAATAAAAATAATCTCAATACACTTTATTGAAACTCTGTATTCTGACTGTTTTGTGATGTTCTGCTCTGCCAGTGCCTGGGAAGACCATTGTCAGAGAAGGTATTTGCTCTACACTAGATTATACCTAAATCAATGGGTACTCATCTGCTGTCATTTTCAAATAAATGAAGAGACCACCACCAATGCATATTAATTACAGACTATATATCAGCTGATGTTTTGCTCATGTTTATTCAAAGCGAATAATAACTAGCCAATAGCTATCTAGCATAGCTAGCAAGGTACTGGCCATGTCTCAAACTGCCTACTTGCACACTTCAAACACTGACTTTCAGGGCATAGGGCGTTCACACTGACAGAACCAGCAGAATTCAGGGCACTGAAAGTACCCGGATTGCGCACTGCAAACGGTCAAAAAATGCAGTGTGAAACGATGGACACTTCTCGCCCTACACGGGCCATCTTGGCTACGTAGCAGAAGAGGAGGAGCCCTTTCGGCAGCTTTTCAGTTTAGAAAGTTGGCTGACTGACGCCTCACAAATCACTTAAACCATTATTGCTGGTTACAATAACTGTGTTATCTGATAGTACAGTGTCTATTTCTCGGTAACTTTTGAAAAATCTAAGCGAGAAAACACCAAAAGATGTACATTTACATACAAAACACGGCCGTCTGCGGAGTTTGGTCCGCCATCTTTGTTTAAATTTTCAGTCAGCCGGAAGGAGCTGGCGCACAGATTTATGGGTAAAAGGCTCACACATTTGCGTCCGTCAGTATTCCATTTGAGACAACACTAATCAGCGACAGAACGCACCACAGATGTAAGTGCTTAGTGTGCACTACGCACTGTATTGCAGTGTACTTCGTAAAGTAGGCGGTTTGAGACATGGCCAATGTCTACAATAACTAGCCACTAGCTACCTAGCATAGCTAGCAAGGTAATGTCTATAACTAGCCATTAGCTATCTAGCATAGCTAGCAAAGTAATAATAATAATAATTCATTTTATTTGTAATGCACTCTTCATTCAGAAGAATCTCAGAGTGCCAACATATTAGAAACTAACTATAATAATACAATAAAATAAAAATTAGTTAACATAGCATAATAGAAAACGTGTCTATAACTAGCCACTAGCTATCTAGCATAACTAGCAAGCAGTTTCAGCCAACCGAGAGAAAGTCTCAGTTCAAGTGACCTAAGTCTAACAGGAGAGGGGGGTGTTCAGCTCAGATCACGTGGGCCACTCTGTTACTGATCGAGAGTTCAACCAGCCCTTGGACAAAACCAATATAAATGCCCAAATTACCTCAGAGAGCCATGTTGTATGTTTCGGTTTTTTAACACTTGAGGTGAAATTTGAATTTCAAAATAGTTTTTGAGTGGTCAAAAAGCTAAATTAAAACTGATTAAAATGTGCCTAGCTGCAACAAGCTGTCCCATTGTTCAATATATGCCTGTATATTCAAAAGCAAACCACTTGCAAAAAAGTAAATATGTCTGCTAGCATGAATAATGTGGTGTGCGTGTATGTGTGTATGTGTTAGCGACTTCAAAGAGTTCTTATTTTGTCAACGACATTCCTTTCGGGTGTCATTTGTAATTTGAAAGATATTGCCTTTTAGAAAAAACTATGATTTCTTTTTTTGTGTGTATGTGTTGTAGCGTAGCAAACAATTACAAATATTTGAATCTACTCACAGCGACCAAAGTTGGTGAATTATTGAACTGAAACCTATTTAACCATTTAGCCATCTAACTTTAACCATCTTCATTCCATTCCATTCATTGAGAACTTGCAATATTGTAGGGATGCACGATATTGAATTTTAGCCGATATCCGATATGCCGATATTTACAAGCTCATTTTGGCCGATTGCCGATACATACACCTCTGCTTTTTAATTATTGAAAAGTCTCTCCTGTACTAGAACTAATCTGTTATTATGATAGGGAATTTCTGTAGAAACGGGACATTAAAAACTTGATTTGTATCATTTTAGAAATAGACATTCACTCATGAAAACTATTGAAATGATTTCAAATATGGCAGATTTTCAAGCGTTGCATGCGGGTGGTCTGCATCTATGCATGCAACCTACGTTGCGGCCAAGCTGTCGTCTCCTCTTCCATCTCCTGAAAAGTTTCCTGACAAATAGCATGTCAACATCCTCTAATACTGTGAACTACTGCCACACAGCCGACGTGTTGAATTACTTTGTTGGCGCTCATAGTAACCAAAACATTTGCTTCGCGTGCGCATAATTTGAACGTCACTTTATCGGCCAGGTACATCGGCAGAAATGTTCATATCTGCAGATGCCGATAATTACGTTTTGAAGCTTTTATCTGCAGATACCGATGTCGTGCCGATATTATCGTGCATCCCTACAATATTGGTCAGGTGAATAGGACATGGGTTATAGCATCATGACACCTTTTGGCTAAGAGATCTTAGATATTTCTCTGAGAAAAATGTAGAAATAGTAGAAATACAGATCAACACAAAATGCCCTGGAAATGTATTACATAATAATAAGTACATTGCAGCCAAAAAGAATTGTCAGAGAATGTCATCTTCGTGGACTAAATGTAGTACGATCTCACTAGATTATGGCTCTCCTGTAATCATTTCCTGTTTCCTCTGCTCACAGCTTGTTGTTGCAGCGGTGGGAAGTGGACTATATGTTTACAATGTCCAAAAAAAGTGTATGGTGGCATGCAGGAAGCTGGCCCACGACTCTGACATTTTACACACCAAGCTGCTGTCTCAAAGGTACGACTCTGACATTTTACACACCAAGCTGCTGTCTCAAAGGTACTAGAACCTGGAGACTGTATTCTTATATACGACTCTGACATTTTACACACCAAGTTGCTGTCTCAAAGGTACGACTCTGACATTTTACACACCAAGCTGCTGTCTCAAAGGTACTAGGCCTAAAAGGAACCCAGTTGGTTCTGAGGGTCTTTGGGTTGTGATGTAAAGGTCCAAACTTAACGAAAGTTGATGCACTCAGTCATAGCGATATTCTTTGGATGCGTTTCGTCCATAGGGGCCTAACCAACTGAAACATTGTAATATCTCAAAAAGCTACAAAATAGAATTCGATGAGCTTATTTGGTGTACGTAGACTCATTGATAATGGCACATATAATGTATGTACTGAAATTGAAGCAATCTGTGTAACAACACCACACCAGGCTGCTCTGGCATGCTTTGGTTTGAAATCCTTACATAACATTTCAAATTCCAACCGTCCTCTTTGGCCTGGTGGAAAAACGTGTCTAATGAACTGTATATGTGTATTATTGCAGTAAGCTGATGTCATGCTCAGAGGATGGAAGTGTTAAGATGTGGGAACTTCAGGAACCCCTTCTCCTTGCTGAACCTACCACAGCAGGTGAGGATCTTAGATTTTCATTTGATTGAAGGCCAAATATGCTGATAAGTTTCATCCTCAAGGAGTCTACAACCAAGAACGATCATTTCCAGTTTCCTTTAAATATTTCAGATGGCTTCCTCTCCCAATTTAGTTTTTCTTTTCAGCCACCCAGTCAAAGAAGGATTTCTCGGCCCACTCCATCAGTTTGACAGTGTTAGACCCATTTGTACTGATGTCCAATGAAACAAACCCATTTGGACTGATATCCAATGGACACGTTTTGAGTTCCAATACAGCTGCATGCTGCAGGCTGTGAGCTATTCTTCATTTTCATTTGATCATTTTATCAACAGTGATTCATGTTCTTTTATCAACAATCATTCATTTGTCCGTTTGGTTCACCCTAACAATTTTAAGCTACAGTTGATACCCTTAAAAGTTATGTAGTTGGCTAACACTACGTGTCGTTTACAGTCTAGCAGTGATTTGAATGGTAAAGTCTTATGTTTAGATGGGTGTACATCCTTTAGTTTCAACAGTCTGAGAGAGAAGGTTTAGATGGGTATACATCCTTTAGTTTCAACAGTCTGAGAGAGAAGGTTTAGATGGGTATACATCCTTTAGTTTCAACAGTCTGAGAGAGAAGGTTTAGATGGGTATACATCCTTTAGTTTCAACAGTCTGAGAGAGAAGGTTTAACTCTCATCCATCATGGTGATGGCGCCTCGTATGGCTGCCTAGGTGTGTTGGTGCACACTTCTATGTTTGTTTTTAGTCTCTAATTAATATTTAATTCTGTTTTTTTGCGAATCAACTCGGATTATTTTGTTGTATTGTCAGCCACTGTATTGTTTTGAGTCTTTAATTCTGTTTATTACGACTCAACTTGGATTTTTTTCCTTATTTTCTTATTTTGTTATTGTGTTGCTATGGCGATAATAATAATATCGCGGATTATTTTCACGAGAGAAGAGCTACTAAATATCAGGGACTCAACACCATCTGTTTTATGTCCCAACTTTCTCGCCTCTTCCGTGGATTTATCAGACCTACAAATCAAAGGCCTTGGACACACAGTGAGACGGAGACGGAGAGGTAAACGCGCTGGAGCCCTGGTGCGCTTTAGGAGGAGAGGCATTCGGTCGCCTCTACCGAGTATACTCCTCTCCAACGTCCGCTCACTTAGCAACAAAATGGATGAACTGTGCCTTCTCATCAGGTCTAGCAGGGACTTTTCCCTTTCTTCCGTTTTGTGCTTCACGGAGACGTGGCTGTGTGGATTAATACCGGACTCTGCGCTGCAGCTGGCAGGCTTCCAACTCTTCAGAGCGGACCGCCACACAGAACTTTCCGGCAAGACGAAAGGTGGAGGAATCTGTTTCTACACTAACAGTGGCTGGTGCAAGGATGTGACAGTGATTCAAGAGTACTGTTCTCCTGATCTGGAATCTTTTTTTATCAACTCTGACCACGTCATGGTCCATTTGATCCCTGCATACAGGCAGAAATTAAAACTCTGCAAACCTGTTGTGAGGACATCTAAGCAGTGGACCAGTGAAGCTGTGGAGGATCTTCAGGCGTGCTTGGACTGTACTGATTGGGATGTCTTCAGGACCGCTACCAACAGTCTGGATGAGTACACAGAAGCTGTGACATCATATATCAGCTTCTGTGAGGACAGCTGTTTACCATCACGCACCAGGGTGAGTTATAACAACGACAAACCCTGGTTCACAGCTAAACTCAGAAAGTTAAGGTTGGAGAAGGAAGAGGCATTCAGGAGTGGGGACAGAGACAGGTTTATTGACACAAAATACATGTGTAGCAAGGAGGTGCGAGATGCTAAACGTCTTTACTCTGAGAAACTCCAACACCAGTTCTCAGTCAACGACTCTGCTTCTGTCTGGTAAGGGCTTAGGCAGATAACAAACTTTAAGCCTAGAGCCCCCCACTCCACTAACGACCCACGCCTGGCCAATGACTTGAACGAGTTTTACTGTCGCTTCGAAAGACAATGGGACAGTCCTGATACCATCCCCTGTGACACCACCCACCAGCTCCAGCCCATCAGCTTCACCTTCCCCACCACAGCAGAGGCCTACGCCTCTCCACAGCTGCCCACCTCAGAGCACCCCCCCTTCTCCCCCACCACAGTGACGACTCTATCCATTATGGAGAGGGACGTCTTCAGACTCTTTAGGAGACAGAACCCCCGCAAAGCAACCGGGCCAGACTCTGTCTCTCCATCCATCCTAAAGCACTGTGCTGAACAGCTGTCACCGGTGTTTACAGACATTTTTAACTCCTCACTGAAGTCATGCCACGTACCAGCCTGTTTCAAAACCTCGACCATCATCCCCGTCCCCAAAAAAACAAAGATCAGTGGACTTAATGACTACAGACCCGTTGCTCTGACCTCTGTTGTGATGAAGTCATTTGAGCGGCTTGTGTTGCGGCATCTCAAAGCCATCACTGACCCTCTACTGGATCCCCTCCAGTTTGCCTACAGAGCTAACAGGTCTGTAGACGATGCAGTAAACATGGCCCTTCACTCCATCCTCCAGCACCTGGACACCTCAGGAACCTATACCAGGATCCTGTTTGTGGACTTCAGCTCTGCCTTCAATACTATCATCCCGGCTCTGCTACAGGACAAGCTTCTCCGGCTGAGTGTGCCTGACTCCATCTGCAGGTGGATCACAGACTTCCTGTCTGACCGGAGGCAGCACGTGCGGCTGGGAAAACATGTCTCTGACCCCCGGACCATCAGCACCGGTTCCCCTCAAGGCTGCGTTCTTTCCCCTCTTCTCTTCTCCCTGTACACCAACAGCTGCACCTCCAGTCACCAGTCCGTCAAGCTCCTCAAGTTCGCGGACGACACCACCCTCATTGGGCTCATCTCTGGTGGTGATGAGTCTGCCTACAGGTGGGAGATTGACCATCTGGTGACCTGGTGTGGACAGAACAATCTGGAGCTCAACGCACTGAAAACAGTGGAGATGGTTGTCGATTTCAGGAAGAACCCAGCCCCTCCCAACCCCATCACCCTGAGTGACGCCCCAGTTGACAGTGTGGAGTCCATCCGCTTCCTGGGCACCATCATCTCCCAGGACCTCAAGTGGGAGCTAAACATCATCTCCCTCACCAAAAAGGCACATCAGAGGATGTACTTCCTGCGGCAGCTGAAGAAATTCAACCTGCCAAAGGCAATGATGGTGAACTTTTACACCTCCATCATTGAGTCCATCCTCACCTCCTCCATCACCATCTGGTACGCTGCTGCCACTGCCAAAGACAAAAGCAGACTGCAGCGTGTCATTCGTTCTGCGGAGAAGGTGATTGGCTGCAATTTGCCATCTCTCCAGGATTTGTATGCATCCAGGACCCTGAGGCGTGCAGGGAAGATTATGGCTGATCCCTCCCACCCTGGACACAAACTCCTTGTGCCACTCCCCTCCGGCAGAAGGCTGCGGTCCATCAGGACCAAAACCTCACGCCACCTGAGCAGCTTCTTCCCGTCTGCGGTTGGCCTCATCAACAA
The DNA here is from genome assembly GCF_900700415.2 of Clupea harengus. Lineage (NCBI taxonomy): Eukaryota > Metazoa > Chordata > Actinopteri > Clupeiformes > Clupeidae > Clupea > Clupea harengus. Next base: position 248,826 of record NC_045163.1, on the reverse strand, counting down.
GGCCCGGGACCCCCGCCCCCCAACACGGACTCTAATCCCTTTTTTGCACACTCCTGCTGTAACCTAATATGTGTATTGTTTATTGTTTATTGTGTATGTTTATTGTTTGCACCATTGTACCACAAAGAATTCCTCGTAGGTGAAAACCTACTTGGCAGTAAAAACCTTTCTGATTCTGATTCTGATTCTGATCTACTCCACTTTTCCTAGGCTTTTTTGGAATGTGGTCCTTCGGCCGGCCCAACAAGCAAGGTCCTTCTCCAAAAAGGTTTCCAGAAGCCCCAGGCCTCAAGACCCTGGAGTTGATGGGTGATTTAATCGGCCATTCTGGAGCGGTGCAGGTACACACATTCATACAGGCCCTAACCATATGGCCATTTTGTTATCGATCATCAGATTTTTAGAAAATCTGAATATTATAAAAAGTGTAAAATCGTTTTATATATAAAATAATGACCGTATTTTCTCAAAACCAACCTCATTGTTTATAAACTGCATTACATTATTTAATTTTGCATACTTTAGTGGGCATTTCAATGAAATATACTTTATTGAATCAACATGTTTGAGAAGGGCAAGGGGGAGGGGGACCTCACCTCCTTCATTCAGTCAATGTCCCATTATTTCTCTCAGGATAATTTAATGTCTGTGAGAAGCCATTTGACATCATCTGCAAGTGGTTGTGATCATTTTGAACCCAAAATTGCCTTTTATTGGTGAGCTGATTTTGAGAAATTCGAACATTGCTTCAGTCTATGCTGCAAACGGTGTTTCCTGATTGCTATGATTGTGTAGCTGCTATGCTAGCTAACTATCCAGCTAGCTAAGGCAACTTTTAAATGACCTTAAATGGTTCAATGGCAGAGTTCCTTTTGCATGAAATGATAGTCAGTTATCTAGCTGATGTTACATGTCAATTTAACTTATACAATTTTATAGGAAAAGGTGGAAACCCTTAGGGTGCCTGTGCAACGTATTAAAGGCACAGTGTGTAGTTTGTATTAAAGGCACAGTGTGTAGTTTGTATTGCATAAAAAGCTACAATGGGTAGAAACCCAATGGATGCTTTTGCAGTTTCATATTAACATGGGTTCATATTCACTTCATGAGTTCATAGTACACACACTAGCAGCTACCAACTGGTAAGATGGTTCCCTACGGTAGATAGGATAGTTCATAGCCAGGTTATCTGGCATGAAACCTTGCATATTTTACACAGCTCTCGTGGAGGTTTGTGCTCCGTAGCATCCCGTTAAATAGGCTACAATAGGGTGGGAATACACGACACAAACGTATTCATTACTGCGGATGACATAATGTTCACGGTGCTGTCATCGTTTACAGAGCTTTGAATTCTGCATTGCACTGCATATCTTCCCGGCCGACCTCAATCAGATGCCCCCCCCCCCTTATGTGCCGTGGTTCTGCTTAAGGTTTCTGCCCGATTAACAGGGAGTTTTTTTCTTGCCCCTGTCACCATTGTGCTTGCTCTAAGGGGGTCCAGGCACTGAGCTCTGTAAAGCGCCTTGAGAAAATGGTATTGTTTTGGCAATTGCATTGTGCCATGAAATCCATCCATGAGCTGAGCTCAACAGAGTTGAATAAATAAAGTTGGTCTACTAAGCAGTGGTTAAGGCAGAGGAAATGTTGTTTTTTAAAATCACTGAGTCATTGTTTAGACCTTAATCCAATAGAAACATAGTGACAAAACCTGAAGCTGGGAGATTATGTAGGAAAGCAAAATTCCCAAGATGGAGGTCTTTCCACCTGTTGCGGGACTGATCATCAGCTGCAGAAAACGTTTTACGTCATTTGAACCTAACCCTAGATTCATACTATTTATTGGAAGGATTCAGATACTTTTTTATGCTTAGGTCATTTAATGCTGGATTATTTGGTCACTCAAGTAGTATGTATACTATTTTCTGTGAATAAATATTATATTTGCTTCTATAAACTAAACATCACATTTTGGGTCATATTTATGCAGTTTTCAGAAATGGAACAAACTGTCAAAAATGTTTCTTGCACCACAGTACATGATCCAGTAGTTTACTTATGGTTGTAATATGTCTGTTGGAGAAAACCCTGCATTTCTTTTTTCGTTTTGATTTCAATCAAATGAATGAATTGTGTGCAAGATGGTTTTTCAGTGATTTTAATGCGATTCTTTGCACAGATGTTCCTGAATTTTGGCGAGAGAGGCTTGGTGACGTGCTCCACTGACCACCTGCTGATAGTGTGGAGAGACGGGGAGAGGCAGTCGCACCTGCGTGGCCTGGAGCTGTTCCAGAAACTGGAGGAGAATCAGGGTCTGTCATGAACAGATGCTCACAGACTACCACCAGCTCGTAGTCATAGTCAACCTCTGCATGTTTTGTCAATTCTTTACGGACATATTTAATATTCTAATTGTTTTTTTTTATCTGTATGTTTTCTATGTGTATTATCACATAAATACACTTAATAAATATAAAAGTACACTAATTACACTTTTACGTACAGCCTGAACCTAATTTGAATATTGTGATGTTCTGGTACAACACAGTCGTTGTCTCTATGTATAACTGCTAAATGCTTCAAAACTGATTTTTGTATTTTATGTGCTGAATACATTTGTAAATAAATGATAGAGGATTTGGAGAAATCTGTAGAAGTCTTGCTGCTTTTCTTCCCTCACCGTCTGAAACCTCTTTAGTGCCCCCTTATGGGCACAGTAAGCGGCAACACCTTTTCTTGCCCAAATACTATCCAAGAGGTGTTTGACTAGTGTTTCATTGGAAGCAATTGCTTGTGGGATCTTGTCAGTCATCTAGCTCCTTCCACCTAGTAAAGTAACCAGGATTACACCTTCATAAGAGAGGCCTCAGCTGGATTGCACCTCCAAATGAGAGGCCTGAGATGGATTGCACCTCCATAAGAGAGGCCTGAGATGGATTGCACAATAATACTCAACAAACAAACATGGAAGCCCCATTCCCTCATACTCATACCTCCGTTTGTCCCATTCAACAAACTGTTGGTTGTCACTTCCACAGGCAGCGTTTGAAAAAGATATAAAGGTACAAAGGATAAATATAGGGATAGAATAAAATGCCCTCTCGCGACTGCCTTTGGATGGGTGCCAGTGCCACACAGTCTGTTGTGGAAAGCATTTAGTTACTTTCCGGTCCCTGTCAAGATTTCAGCGTTAAGTCACGGCATATTTTGAGGATATTCAGCAATATTCAGGATATTTGTGGCAGAAGGGGAGTGGAAACAATCAACATAACAATTCACTGATGCCTCATCCTTTGGCCTTGGGGGCTTCCTTCACTGATGCCTCATCCATTGGCCTTGGGGGCTTCCTTCACTGATGCCTCATCCATTGGCCTCGGGGGCTTCCTGAGCCAACAGTAGATGGAACACGGAAGCTGATCATGTTCATATCCAGAGGCTGAAAAACACAAATGTAATTTCATCAACAGGTATTTACTGTGGGCTGGGGCCTGTAGTGCTCTTGTAGTCTCAAAGGGGATTCAGGTCTCAATATCAGTATATTTTCTGAAAGGGCAGGCTGTGAGGATTTCATATTGGCCCAATATCAAGGGAGCACACGTTGTTTTTCCAGCCACACAATTTGGAGATGAAGTGTAGTCAATCTGTAATGGACTCATGATAAGATTCAGTCTGTGCTTATTATGCCCTGCTACCCACAAAGGTGATTCAGGCCTCAATATCTATATATTTTCTAAAAGGTAATGTTATGAGGTTCTAATTTAACCAACATGTCAAGGGGCCTTAGGTTTTGTTTTCTTGGCCACATTGAAGTTGAATAGATTACTGTAGATTTACTGTATATAATGAGACTAGGGCCTTTGATGCCAGAATATCTTAACGTTTTTTTTAAAGGATTTCACTTCACCCCCATATCAAGAGGGCACAAGTTGTTTTCCAGGTCACACAGTTCCTGAGTAGGCCATTGTTAAAGGCCTTGTACTATAAGTGATTTTTGAGTCTAATGTATTATTCATCTGATGCTTTTCATCAATCTGAAAATCTATCTAGTGTAACGTATTACTTTGAAAATGTATGTTGTGTCATAGTGCTTTAAAATACTGCTAGTAATAATAATACTAGTTATGATATAAAGATAATTGTATACTAGTTTTTATCAGTGACTTTTCTTTTGAAATCCATGCTAATTTCAACCGCAATAGCTAACATCCGGTTCCCCCCGCTATTGGCGCTGGATTCACACAGCTCTGCGAGATATATTATTGTGTTGACAAGGGAGAGAGACTTGGAAAGAATTACTATTAACTCAAGCTTGGCAACTGTAACTTCCTGCATTTTCATACAAGTAAGTATGCTTACTCAAGTGTCTTTATTTTTCAGAAAAATACGGTGAAATACCATTCCTGAAGTTTTCAAATGAGACGCGGCGCAATTCGATTAACGCTATTTTCATTATGAAACGGTCAACGTCAGTGGGACACAGTGTTGGTCCAGATAAAACTATCGAAAATGTTTCGAATACAATTGTAGCCTAGTCAGTTAACGAGGTTTCTGCTTAACTTAACTGGCTAGCCTAATCGGCTTCTTGGGTTCAAACGAAAGCGATAGAGACGTCCATTCTTCACACAGGACATGCTTTCTGCTTGTTGTCAATTGTTACTGCGTTAAGTGTTCAAGATGACTTCTCCCCGGGTTGGGAAAATGCAAAACAACTAATGTACGGAGAACGTAAAATACTCAATTAGCACAGATCAGTATATAACTTAACAGGATTTCAATTATTCGTTTATTTACGAGTTTGACTGACCAAGGCAACATTCCTTCACTGCTGTAATCTATAACCTTTAAAGTAACACCATGCAACAATTTTACACTTTTTGAGGTATGGTTTTATAGGCAACTAGTTTTGGTACCATCCTCAAATTCATTTTGATAGCATATGGTCATGTGAAGGACAGATAAACACCTGTGTCTTCCCCACTAGCTATCCAGGATATGCCCTATGTAGTTCTGTGTACCGGGCTGGAACACCCTGCAAAAATGGATAAAAAGCTTTCACACACATGACATTGGCAGCTATACTGCCAAAAGACACCAGTTGGTGTGTTGGCAAGCTTTTATCAGTGTCAGCTGGGCTGTTGGTGGTGTTTGCAAGGTTTTTGCATGCCTTTTAGGTAGTTAACTTACTACAGGGGGTAGAGAAGTCGTTTAGTAATCAGAAGGTTGCTAGTTCGATTCCCTGTCGAAGCGTCCTTGAGCAAGACACTGAACCCCTAATTGCTCCTGATGTGCAGTGTGCCATCAGTGTAAATGTAAAATGTGTATACATGTGTAAGTCGCTTTGGATAAAAGCATCTGCTAAATGACTAAATGTACAAATGTACAAATGTAAATGAAATAGTTGAAGCGCACCCAAATTGAACCTTTTCTTGAACCAGCGGTTGATCACGGTTTTGAATGTCATGCGTGACGGTCATTTCACCAAAACAATACAAGCCTTGATATGGAACTCTGATGGGAAGTTGCTTCAAGTTTTTGATCCAAGCTTCGAGGCCTAGGTTTCAAGGGTGACATCTTTGGTGCTAGCATTTGCTTGAATAAGGTATCGGGGAGTGACATTTATTCACTGAACAGCACTGTACCCCGCTGGCTACTGTTACACTCACCCCCTAAACCTCTCCCATCTGAGACATGGCACTAATGGAACCCGTGCAGACAAGCACAGTCCTGCACCTGACCCAAACTAGCAACCTTGGGCATGAGAGGTCAGCGTAGTAGCAAGGAGGCCAAAACCCATGGGTGCTACCATCTGGCACGTCAAAGTAAACCGCTTGTTTTTTGCTACTGACAGGCTCGTTAATGTTATTATGAGGGTCGGACAACATGGAAAGGATCCTTACAGAGATACACCTGCATCTGTGTACCTCAATAACTGTCCAGTACAGTCAGTGTTTTAGCTGTCTCGATCTCCTGGTCTCTGACATAGTACCCCATTCAGTGCCTGTAGTTGATTGGCCTACCCTGTGGTTCTGGAGTGGTCACTCAAAAGAGAGTGCCTTCCTTTGATAATCAAATTATATAAGTAAATAACTGCTTGACAGACCCTGCATTCAATGCTGTTCAGTAAAATACATGTTTAGATTTTAAACTCATTATCTCTGCATCACTGCGATGTGTATACCCCACACTTCGGCTGAGCTGCACGTCAAGCTACAGCGTAGGGTACAGGGTGTCGTAGATTCTACGCAGAAGCCTAAATTGTCCTTAACAGGCTACAAAGAAAGTCACTTAGGTAATGCGTCCCCAATTTCACAAGGTGAATTCGTTTTACTGATTGGGGATCACAAATGTTCTCACAACAACCACGCAGTTGAGTTAAGTAAACACATTGATTACCAAAGGATTTGATAGCCGCAATATTTTCATAGGTCAGAAATCAGATGTTTTAGATGCTAGAGCTGATTATATTTTAAAAAAAATGTAAACGCAGGGTGCAGTAAAGAGGAGTAAAGAGTTGTCTTGTCTAGCAAAAATAAAGATGTTGCTATCGATATGCTTAAGCAAAAAAAGAATGGACAATATGGTGTCGCTTGGCTCAGAGTGGTATGGTTTGGTTACAGACAACTCTTAACAATTTCCTATCATTTTGAAATCTTGATTACTGCGCTGCTGACTACGCACGTTGACCATTCAGATCCACAGCACAACCCTGTATCTCATACCAGCGCTCTGTATGCAAATAGAAGCTGGAGAAGAGAGGGGAAGCTGAAACAAAATGATTTTAGCTCCAACTTGACAATGGCAAACGCTAGCTAGACAGTGAGAAGCAAATTTGGAGAGACACTGCGTGTTTCAAAACATTCTGTGGGAACGTTTTGGATTCAGCATTCAATACAATTATGAACATTTACATTTACATTTAGTCATTTAGCAGACGCTTTTGTCCAAAGCGACGTACAAGGGAGAGAACAGTCAAGCTAAGAGCAATAAAAAGCATGGTGTAACAATAAATACTACTTTACATGAGAATTAGAAAACAACGACCTAGGAAAAAGAAGTGCAGGAAGTTGCTGCTGCTGAAGTGCAAGTTAAGCGCTAGTCAGGTGCCAGTTAGGAAGGGAGGTGCTCGCTGAAGAGTTGGGTCTTCAAAAGCTTCTTGAAGGTAGAGAGGGACGCCCCTGCTCTGGTAGTACTTGGTATGAACAATAATGAACAATTATGAACAATTGCCTCTATTTCTCTGTGTGTAGGGACATTTAACGACAGTGGTCCAGTGTGTTTATGTCTGTTTACCTAGCACCTCAGTGCCAGTAGTTGATTGGCCTACCGTAGTCGATTGGCCTCCCTTCGATAATTGACTACAGACACTGAATGGGGTGCCACGTCAGACACTGGAAGAAGAGAGAGGTAAAACACTGACAGTCAATTCCTACAGTTTTCTTTACAGTTAGTAACAATTTGAACCCAAAAATATCTAAAAATAGGTCTATCCCTTAAACAAGGGGTTAAAGCCAGGCGTTTAGGGCTATCTAATGTATCTAACTTAATGTAACCCAGCTCCTTGTCAAGGTATTACAGATACAAAATGGCAGGTTTGAGTGACATGTATGCAGCCATGTATTCACCAAGTTTGATCACATTTGCAGCAAGCTTCATCATTTTTTAGTTTATATTTGCTTTATTGGGCCCCTTGCAGTTCTTGTGTGTAGCCTTGACGACATGTCCTATTAGGGCACCCGTAGCGTTTTTTTTGTGCTGACAGTGCCATCAACCTTATTTTCAGAGAAACTAGTCAGAAAACGGTCTAGTTGCACTTGTTTTGCCAACTATCTAAGTAGCCAAACTAAATTGTAGCTAACATTCAGTACTCAACAGATTAAAAATATGATGACAAATAAAAAAAAAAAACTCACTTGGCATCCCAACAAAACTTACCATGTCCCACCAGACTTTATGGTATTCTTTATATTTTAGTTATGGTAGCCTTTTGATATTAAGACATGCTAACACAGTTAACATTGTATCCTCTGCCCCTTCTCAATTTTGATTGGTTGGCAGGACGGAAGTGACCTTGACGAGTGTGGTGCTGTTCCAAGTTTGTTGAACTGAATGTATGTTCTATACAGAGGGCGTTTTTTCCTCCGAGCGTGCTGATTGCTGTCTGTGGTGAGCTGCGTGGGATATCTATTGCAAATGGGCACTGCCAGCACAAAAACAGCCCTTTAAGTCCTGAGTTCCATTCTTTGTACGTAGCTTAGCAAATTCCAGATAATATGATAAAAAGACCGAACAGCTAATTGAGGATCAGAAGCCGCAGCCAACTTGGTTCTGCCAATGAAAGTGTGACCATGATTCTAACAGTGACACTAGGTTGTCTGAGATAAATAAATAAAAATAAAATAAAAACTCCTGTGATAGGGAAAGGGCATAGGCCTATGTATTGAACCTTGAACTATGATCAGCAAGTGCATGACTAGCCAAAAGTAGGCTAATCTTAAACTAGAGGCAAAGGTACACTATATTGACCAAAAGTATTTGGACGCCTGACCATTACACCAACAGGGACTGTAATGACATTGTATTCAAATACATATACTTTAATATGGAGTTGGTCCCCCTTTTGCAGCTATAACAGCTTACACTCTTCTTGGAAGGCTTTCCACAAGATTTTGGAGTGTTTCTGTGGGAATCGGTGCCCATTCATTCTGTAGAGCAGGGGTTTTCAACTGGTTTTGTCCCAGGGACCACCATTCTGACTAGAAAGTAATTTGCGGCCCACTGATGTGCCTGCACGGGTGTGCGTGTTTGTAACCGCTGCCGCCACGCGATCTCCCCCTACACAGATATTCTGCCTATAACACTTAAATATGTGCAGTTATCAGGGTAGATCACTAACCGCCATCGCCACGCCCCCTTCCCCCGCGCACATATTCCGCCTGTTGCACTTGTCAGTGTAATTTCTTCGATATTTTTCACGATATTCAAGAGTAATCTGGAAATGTGTCGAAATATCAAAGCGAATTTATTAAGAATACAAAAATTCAATGGCGAACTGACCAACATAGGCTCATGTCGCGGACCCCCTGCAATGCCGGCCACGGACCCCCGGTTGAAAACCCCTGCTGTAGAGCATTTATGAGGTAAGGCACTGATGTGGGGCGAGAAGGCCTGGCTCGCAATCTCCGTTCCAGTTCATCCCAAATATGCTCGATGGGGTTGAGGTCAGGGCTCTGCGCGGGCTAGTCAAGTTCTTCCACACCAAACTCATCAAACCATGTCTTTATAGTCCTTGCTTTGTGCACTGGGGCACAGTCATCATGGAATAGAAAAGGGCCTTCCCCAAACTGTTGCCACAAAGTTGGAAGCATAGCATTGTCCAAAATGTCTTGGTATGCTGAAGCATTAAGATTGCCCTTCACCGGAGATAAGGGGCCTAGCCCAAACCCTGAAAAACAGGTGTGGCCAAATACTTGTGTCCATATAGTGTATGTTCAAGATGCACAATAAGTAAAATAAATAAAAAGTTGGTGATAAATTAAATGTATAGGCCTGCATACAGTCAACTATGATTTTTCAAATAATTACTATTAATTGCTTCTAAAGCTTTCAAATACAAATTATTCATTTATTGACTTTATAAAATGTGGTATACTTTGAATTCATAGAAGCCCTGGGCAAAAATGATTTAATCTCACGTGAACTTCTAGACCTATGTCAGGACTTTCAATTGATTTTGGTGAACTCGGCAGAGATAAAACTAAAATGTTATTTCTGATGAATTCTTTATTCGACTGGTGCTCATGACTTAATGGCATTACTAAGTAAGTAAGGCTTCTCGTGTTGACTCGTGTCATACTGTGGTTTTAACGTGTTTACACAAACAAGCCTATTCCTGAGCCAGTTTGCACTAATAAACTGGTTGCCCTGACAACTACTCCAATAGCATGATCAAAGAACGCTAAAATCCTGTCAAATCGTCATCATTGAAATCCAGCTAAATCAAATATCTGTGTGAATAACAGGACTCTGAAATGTACCTTTTCTCCAATGACCCCATGAAATGCCCTTTGGCTGGGAATTTGGGATTTGGTAATTGTCATTGTTTAGAGAACATGACGACATATTTTATATGTAATGCTGAGCATTTTTATTCAATTTGTGTAAAATTGTAATGTGTTTTGGGAATTGTGTAATCATGTTATCCGCAATGTCTTTTTGAATTCTGACGTGTGTGTGTAATATCAGGGTTGCCGCTTACTTACTTCAACTTACTGGCGCAAGTTTCAATGTTACAAACTCAAATATAACATAGCCTACATGATGTAAAAACCGGCAAACTGTCCTGCTTTGCAACCATAGACATGTAACCAAAGAACTAAAGGTGTAAAAGCACTCTGAAGACTAGAGAGAGAGCAGTCTGCAGGGTACCAGACCTGCACTCTGACCGCAACGCCAAAGAGCCAGGCCAGCCATCTATAGTGACGGCACTCCAGCAGCACTATTACCGGACATTTTGACCGGCAAGGTTTTTATTATTTATTTATTTATTTATTTATTTCCCCATGCAAAAAAACTGGTTATTACCAGGTAACGGAAACCCTGATATGTATACATATGTGTGTGTGTGTGTGTCTGTGTGTGTTTACATTTAATTAATGCAGAACAAAATAAAATGAAATCACTCTCGACGTGAAATAAGTGGAGTAACACATTTACTAAAAATCTAAACTAAACTAAAAAACTCTACCCCATAATGAAGCTCCAGATGATGCTCCAGCAGAGGACACATTTCTAACTTCCTGTTTACCCAAACTGTCACTTCCTGTTTACCCAAAAACTCTCACTTCTAGGAATCTGGCCAAGCTTGAAACAAAATGTCTTCCAGTAGAGAAGAGGACCCTGGGGTCGATGTGTGTGGCCTGAAGCTGAAGGTGGAGGTGCTGGAACGTGAGCTGAAGATGTGCAGGGCAGAGCTCCAGAAGCTCCAAAATCAACTCAGTCAAAGCCAGCAGCTTGAAAACACAGATGACTACAATGAAGATCTCCGGCAGCAGGTTTTTTACTTTACTTCGGGGCATTTCTAGGCTTTATTTAAATAGACTGTAGAGATGATAGGAAATAAGTGGGGACTGGGGGTAGGACTAAGAAATTACCTCAAGTAAAGTACCTTTCCATTAAAAATGTATGTGACCGATGGCAGACAGCGGGGGGGGGGGGGGGGGGGGGGGGGGGGGGAGTAGCAGTTTTGTGGGAGCATTACAATGTAACACTAAAGGAAAATGCAGGAAAACACTAATTGGTGTGTATAGTTGTAGTTAGTTGTGGGGTCATTCCATGTCAGATCGGCCCCAAAAATGGGAATTTAAACCCCACCCCCTCCAATTTCAACAGTATTTTGTATATAGATTCATATTGACCAGAATAGCCAAAACGTCAGTTGCCGAGATAAAGTCCTTTCTTTTTTCCAAATATTTGCAAAAAAGGTCCATTAAAAATATAAATGACAACTCGGGTAAGCCTAAACTGTACTCTACTGTTAAAGTATCATTACATTACATTGAATTCATGTAAATAATGGAACATTCTAATCAAAACTGGTAGCCACCAGGTTGTTTCCCTGTTTGCCTTCAGAGGTGCTGTTTCTCCTTCTTCACCTCCAGTAATCTGGGACTAGATTCAAGCACTTTGGTGGTTCTGACATGCTCTGATCATCCTCTATGCTGGGCAGCTTGGCACTGGTGGTGTGTTGGGCAGTTTTCACCTCCAGCTAGAGGGCCTTACGGTGTGAGATGCAGCAGCTTGGCACTGGTGGTGTGTTGGGCAGTTTTCACCTCCAGCTAGAGGGCCTTACGGTGTGAGATGCAGCAGCTGCAATGGTGTTGGTGTTGATGCTCTTTAACAGCATTAAAAGTCCACCAGTATGCAGGAACACAGGTGCACTTCTTTCAGGCTATGCAGGAAGCAGAGGCGCTGTTGCTCCTTCAGAGGCGCTGTTGCTCCTTCAGAGGCGCTGTTTCTAGTAGTAGTATTTGCTAGTTGCCTGCTAATTTTCAGCTATAGTCCTTAGCCCATATTAAGATTACAGAAACACATTACATTAACATTACAGTACCTGACTAGCATACAGCTAACAGCCTCAGTGCATTGACTTGCTGTACCTGTACTGACCAGTTTTAACACACTGGGATCAGCTTTGCAACTGGCAGAACTAGACGTATACGCCAACTGGACGTATATACGCCAACTTCTCCATTCTGGATGGCTTCTGTGGCCGACCCGTTTGTTTAGGCCTGTATCCGTGCTTCCTGCCTTCCTGGGGTGCCTTTCTTCCAGCATGTCCAGCGTCAGGGCTTTCTTTCTTTCTTACGTCACTGTGCTCATCCTTTGTTGTGAAATGGGGGACGGTGGTACAGACAGTGATGTTCCATCTCTTTTTCTCAGGGTGGAGGATCGGCATTGTCGGGCTGAGGCCCTACATGGGCAGGCATCTTTGTCTGGTATCTTTTCTGCTCGGGAACCGGACATATACTTAGTGGCTGCAATCGCTGCCTTGAATTCTCTTCTTTTGCTCAGTGAGGGAATGCTTCTTGTCTGCTCCATATCCTCTGTTAACAGGACTCCCTTGGGCAGCTCTGGTACAAGGTTATGGATGAAGAGTGTGAAATGGGGAGGCAATAGTATTCCCCTTTTTAGAACTCCTTGCCTCAGTAGCACCTTCCGGCTACTGTGTCCATCCACTAGCACTCTGACTCTTTGGTTGTGCAGGTAGGATTTGGTCCACTGGTACATATTTCCTCTGATGCTGCTTCGTTGGAGCTTCACAAGAAGTCAGTCTTTCCACACCTTGTTGAAAGCCTCCTGCAGGTCTATGAAGACTGCCAGGGAAAGCGTCCTGGGCCTGGAAAGTGTCCTCTATAACTTGTGCATGATGCGTTGTCTGATAATCCATGCTCCTGTATCTTCTGAATACTGGCTGCTCTGGAATGATGACGCTTTCCAGGTACCACTGCATGCCTTGGTTAAAAAATGAAACCTCACTGTCTTGTGTACGCAGCTTGTCAGGCTGATGGGGCAGTAGCTTAGAGCCTTTGTCTTGGGCCTCCCTCTCTTCAGAACAGACATCATCCTAGCTGCCTTTCAGCACTGGGGTATTTGGCCTTGTCTCCTGCTTAGGTTGAAGATATCCAGCAGTTTTTTCAGGGTGGTATTCCATAGGTGTTGCAGCATCTCATTTGTGATGTTGGTTGGACCTGGAGACTGTATTCTTATATAAACAGTAGTTGTGATGTTGACCTTTGACCTGGAGACTGTATTCTTATATAAACAGTAGTTGTGATATTGACCTTTGACCTGGAGACTGTATTCTTATATAAACAGTAGTTGTGATGTTGACCTTTGACCTGGAGACTGTATTCTTATATAAACAGTAGTTGTGATTTTGACCTGGAGACTGTATTCTTATATAAACAGTAGTTGTGATGTTGTGACCTTTGACCTGGAGACTGTATTCTTATATAAACGGTAGTTGTGATGTTGACCTTTGACCTGGAGACTGTATTCCTATATAGTGGTTTGATGGCTTTCTTAATTTCCTTTATTTTTATGCACATTTATTCCATTCATCATCATGTATTGCTCTTGTCAGTTCCCACAACTAGGTGGAGTTTCTCTCCATGTTTCTTCCGCTTCTCTTCGATTCCAGTTGAGTTCTGAGGAACTTTGCCTTCGTCTCTTACAGTTTGATGAATGCAACACCTGATATTGGAACAAATCTTTTAAGGCCAATATATAGGAGATAAAGTATCGGTGGACAAACAATGACTTGTTGCTCACTCTGATGATGACAAGGTTTTACATACTTTTTGCCTTATTGATATGAATACAGCTATCTTGCTAGTTAATGTTTTTAGCATCATCGGTAGCTAGGAGTGCCAGCTGTCGTCAAAGTTCATATTTGATGACACGTTGATTGAATTAGGGAGATCTCATTTCTATGTTAATTGATGGGATCACTTGTGGCAACTTGAATTTGTTATCTAACGTTGGATAGCTAGGTAGCCATAGAAATGACACCGTCTGTTCTGAGCCAAAGGTAGTCATCGGCAACAGAGTCCAATGGTGCTGCACTGTTGCCAGATCCTCTGCATTTTTGTTGAGGAACACTTATTCCCTGGACTGGCCCTTGACCTTTACTCTACACAGAATAATACCATCAAATCTTCAGATCTGCTAATCTGTTCTCACATAGTAGAAAATAAGTAGAAAAGTTTTTTCCACCATTTATTTATTTATTTATTTATTTATTATAATCACAATAATCACAATAATCAAGTTCTTTTTGGGCCGTTTTCCTTTATTTAGATGAAGCGTGACAGAACATTTGTTGAAAAGAGAGATTTGGAGTGGGAACAGGAAATGATGCGATTCAGATGTGATTCTTTCTGTTTCTATGACATTTATTTCATCTGTTTCGACTTTCTTAAGTCTGACATCATGTGACTTCATACGTTGTGCATGTTTTACTTGTAGTCACAGTAGTGCAGTGCAGGCTGCTGCTTCTGTGTGTGTTGTTTGGAAGCAGAAAAAAACATGGCTACCTAAATGTTTTTGTTTTTCAAACCTTACATGTGTTGCCCTCAAAGCATTTGTTTAAAGACGTTAATATGTTGCTTACGTACTTAATACATCGGTTCAATAAGGCTCATTGACCAAGTAGGAAACTTCTCTAAGTAAACATTTAACACTTGGATCACAAAGGGAATATAGACACCTAATATAACACCTAATTAATTAATTAAGACCTTTGTCAGGTTTTTAATGGCACACACGACACACTGGAACACACACGTGCATATATGGAGGCGACACAGGACACACACACACACACGCAGGTAAGCCTGAGGTCGCGGTGAATTTATTTTCTGCTTTTTCCCATCCTGGACTGTCCTTCCTCAAGGACCCCCCAGGAGCAGTGGGCGGCTTGTAGCGCCCGGGGACCAAGTGAAGTGAACTGTCCATCTTTGGTCAGGGATGGACATGTGTTCTGTTATTTTTAACAGTTAGTTAACGTTAGATAACAAATTCAAGTTGCCACAAGTGATAAACCTAAGATACCTTATCACAATGCAGTTTTGTCGTATGCCTTAAGAAGAATTTACGTTTTCAGATGATTAACCTTATCTCCAACTGAAAAGCTTGACAACTAAAGTAAAGTACAACATAGAACTAATATCCAAAATGTTGATGTTTGTTTTGTTTTGATGATGTTGCTCTGTTTTGTTGGGGTTTTATCCATCAGGTCAAAATGTTAAGTGCGGAGCTTCACGCACAGCAGAAGCAAGAGACAAAGACAGACGCAGAGACACAGACAGAGCGTCACACGTGGACAGAGACAGAGCATCACACGTGGACACAAATAGGTTGGTCTGATGCCGCCTCTGCTTTGTAACACACTTTATTTGTTGTCATGGCTTCAGGTTTAGCAGTGGAAAATGGCTGGACACAGCCTGTTGTGCCCTGTGAAAAATAAGCTTTCAACAGAGCTATATATTGCTTTCCACTGCTATATATTGCTCTCCACTGGTATACAGTGCTGCTTGAAAGTATGTGAACCCCTTGAGCAGTTTAGAGTTTTCTGTTGTTTTACCATGATTTTTCTATTTTTATCATCACCAGTTTTCCATATATGAAATGTCAGGTTTATGTTTATCAATTGCATGTACTTGTTTAGAGGGAATTGTGTGAGTAGCCAAAAAAACTACATGAAACATGGAACACATTTGGGTGCTCAATTAGTCAATCAAGCAAACCAATCAAATGATACATCCTAAGGAAAAGGGTTGGGCAACACAGATTAAAAGAGAGAGGAAACCAACCAAAGTACTGTAGTGCCAAGGTGTACCCACGCAGATCAACAATGCCGAGAGGAAAGGAGATATCCGAGGACATCAGGAAGAAGGTACTGACAGCCCATCAGTCTGGGGAAAGCTATAAGACCATCTCCAAAAGATGCCAGCTCTATCCATCCACTGTAAGACAAATCATTTACAAATGGAGGGCATTCAACATGACCGCAACTCTGCCTAGAAGTGGACGCCCATCAAGACCATCACCAAGAAGCACCTGCACATGCAATTGATAAACATAAACCTGACATTTCATATATGGAAAACTGGTGATGATAAAATTGAAAAATCATGGTAAAACAACAGAAAACTCTAAACTGCTCAAGGGGTTCACATACTTTCAAGCAGCACTGTATATTGCTTTCCACTGGTATATATTGCTTTCCGCTGGTATATATTGCTCTCCACTGGTATATATTGTCCTCAAGGAGGAAATATGAAAAACCTCATTCCCTTTATTTGTTGGCAGTCGTCGGCACTTTGCCTCTATGATGCTTTGTAACGAGGATGTTGTTGCTCTTAGATTCTGGAATATCACCAATAAGGCCTTTCAGACATATGGAAAGACAATTGCAACTTTTGTGCAACTTAAAGAAAACTGGCTTTTTATGTTCTTCCCTGAGAAGATCTCAGCGTTAGTAGTCAGGGCATATTTTGAGGATATTCAGTTATGCTTTAACACAAGTAACTACACCACATCTTGGCAGCATTTGGCGAGTGGCATCCTGGCTGGGTGTACCGTTTCCATGGCAATGGAGGTCATTCTAAGGGCATCAAAATGGGTTGTTGGTGGTGAAAGGCTGCAGGATGGCACTCGGTTACCTCCCATCCAAGGTTATATGGATGACATGACGACGCTGACAACAACTGCTCCATGTACTCGTCGGCTGTTAACCAAGTTGACGGTCAGTCTGTAATGGGCAAGGATGAAATTGAAGCCTAGCAAATGTAGAAGGGTTTCCATCAGTAAGGGAAAACTGGTGGAAGAGAGGTTTTAGAGGTGAGGTGTTTTTTATGAGGTGATTCCTTCTATTGTAGAAAAACCTGTGAAGAGTTTAGACAGGTGGTACAATTCTACATTGAGTGGCCAAGGACAGGTTTCACAGGTTAAAGAATATATTGTTAAGGCTATCAGTACTATTGAGTACTAAGACCTTCCTGCCTGGTAAACTGAAATTGTGGTGTTTGCAGTTTGGACTTTTTCCATGCACAAGGTGGCATGCACAAAGCACATTACAGCCTAGAGGTATCATTGGGCTGGTACAGAGTGGAAGAGCAGGGTTTGGGCTAGGTGACAGTTGGAAAGCACGGGGTAAGACTGCATTGCTGGAGAGGTGGCAGAAGGTAACTATTTTTGTTCGCAAGCAAAGAAGAGGAAACTAGAAGAGCAGCATCGTATGACATGCATCGTATGGCATGAAGTGGCATGGGGGACGCTAACCGCATTCAATGAATTGATGGAGCCACTTATGATGTCCTCCCAACTCCACAGAATCTTAGTCAGTGGGGGTGGGTTGTCGGTTGACAACTTCAAGTTCCACAATGTGTTGTTGGGACCCCTATGAGACCTAGGGTGGTTATGATGTGTTGTTGGGACCGCTATGAGACCTAGGGTGAGACCTAGGGTTGTTATGATGTTTTCTGAGTGAGTGCATTGTTTATTTTGATTATAATTGTAGTTTGTTTAATTAACAATTCCTTTTGAAGATGCATTGAGGAAGCATTTGATAGGAAGAAGCTAAAGGAATGCGGAACTGGTAGCAGAAGCGAGGCAAGAAGTTGGCAAGCGCACACAAGACCAGTGGAGATAGGTGTTAGAGAGCAAAACACTTCTGTTGGATTTTGGTTTTCGAGGATGCCCAGTGGTTGTGGCTAAGGCGCTCACAGACTACTTGGGGTCGTGAATGAACCTGAACTAAAACTGAGATGCATGATGATATCTTGTCAAGGTCTATCTTGAGGTGTATCTGTCGAAGTGCCATGTATTCTAATCCATCGTGTGTATGGAGGGGGGTGGCTCTGGGACACCAGACACCACTGTTGAGCCTGCTGGAGATGTCGTGGGCCTAATTCAATGAAACACTGATGAAGGAAGGTGCCTGTTTGAAAACCCCAGTCAAATGCTCACAAAGGCAGGATTGTTGATGCATCCTGCTGTTCAGGCTGTCGTTGGGCAGTCATGTTGTTGTGTTTAGCACTCGTGGCACGTGTTGCGGCTGTCTCCAGCCAGTTGTACGTTGTTTTTGTATCTATTGTTGGGCAGTTATATTGGTTAGCTGCTGGCTATGAATACTTGCATTTGACGGTGAGAGAATTGCCCGCTTTGGGAAGTCCCCAACCAATAGTACAATGAATTTAATATCTTTTCCTGTGTATAACTAAAACAATTATTGGTTATAGCGTCTTTTTTTGGACATGCATGGTCAAACTGTTCATTATCTCCTTATTTCCTTATTTCACCTGTTAAACTCTGTGAAACACAGGAGGTCTCCACCCAGTTCTGTCTGCCAAAACGAGTTGCCCATGACACACTTTTCATTCAAGTCATTGAAACATACATTTATCAATTGCTTGAACATCACTGTTTTTATCCTTAGATCACAGCAGGCACGACTATGGAGGTTACCACTTTGGCGAGACAGAAACAGACGTTTTAGAAGTCGCTGGTGCAGAAACTCCCTGTGCTGTTGATCCCCAAAGCGTGGACCTGCTCCAATCAAGTCCGACACCAGGTGAAAGTAAAGAAAGTGGGAACACCGATTCCAATAGTTCGCTTCAACCACAGGTATGTGAGTGCTAATAGCTTTGCACTTTACGCAGAGCTCTTGTAATCATAATACGTAAATATCTGTCTCCATAGAGCACAATGTGTGGAAGGATGGACTATCCTCAAAAGTCATTTCTAATAGTTTTACAATATTTCGGATCTTTCTGTGACTTGAGAAAGTATTCAACTCAATTGAATATTGGATATTAAAACCCTTGGATATTCCACACGTAAACATTTGAATGGCCTTGTCTCTTTAATCCTCAGTTCTCTGATATTTCACAACCAATCTATTGACCCTTACACAGAGTAATCTTCATCTCCAGAAGGCAATCAGGTAGTACTTAATTATGATCAGTTATGGTCAAATAAGTATAATTTGTCATCTGTCTTGATCTTTTACTCAAAAGCAAGGAAAAACTGCTCAAAAAGGAAACTTTGAGTAGATGGCTAGATAATGCGATTTGCAAATGTTCAGAGTCTACAACCATAACTGCGTGTGTGTTATATTTTACGATTAATGACTTGCCTGTGTTGCTGCGTATTGCACACACAAACTGACATTGTGTGCTGTACAGTGTTGCTTCTGTACGTTAGCATTTTAATTGTTTGTTTCGTGTGTCTGTTGGCAACTGGTGTGTTGCTAGCTAGCTAGCTAGCTAGCTAGCTAGTTAACATTACTTGTTAAACCTGACTCGTGGGCTTGTCCTTAATGTGGATTAGGCAGTAAAGTGCCTTTATTCAACGTTTTATTGGCGGTAGAAGAGTCAGTAATGTGAGTTTAGCGTTTGTATTAGTTAACTATGTACTGTATGTGTGTCGTCAGTTTCCATGCTGGACACATTTTTGTCAGTGTGTCTAATGTGGTGGTGACACGTGAGTTATCAGTAGATTGTAAAATGTCAAGATGAAAAAGCTTGGGAACCCTGGGTCTACGAGAATTCAGAATAATTCTATTGAGGCTGTGGAGGCTACGCTACTAGAGGAAATTAAGAACAAAGTAGATTCGACTGGTAGATTTTTCAGTAAGGGTTTAGAGTTAGGATTTTTCAGTTCCCTAGATTTGTTTGAATCCCTTGTGAAGACAAATATACTAGTATACTACTTCTACAACCATCCTTATTTGGGAAATGTTTACATGCATAGTACTTCTGGTTGATTTTATTTCTAATAATGATCACCTGCACTCCAATCTCATGCTGACTCATGCTCATAATACTTTCATAATAATCTCACGCATGCTCAAACTTATATCATCATCATCATTATTTATTCAGGGAGAATTGACTGAGCACAGGGCTCTTTTGCAGCAATTGCTCTTTTGCAGCATTGCTAGAATATACAATGTGCCTGTAAATGGATTATGATCTATTTGAGTTGACAAGATGAAAAAGAGTTACTGTTTATGTGTGTGCAGACAGGTGATAGTGGCTCCATCGCTGACATGCTGCGTGCAACTGCTGAAGAGGCCCTATTTCATACAGGATATGTGTTTGATGAGAACTCTGGAATGTACTACGATCACAGCACCGGCTTCTTCTACGATTCGGTTAGTCTTAGTCCTTGAATCATTTTTCAAACCTTATTTTTATGTGGTGCATTGCTCAGATATTGTTAAAAAAATGTGGTCATACAATTAAATACTTTAAACCATAACGCTTAAACCATAATTTCTTATTACATTTTGAACAGGGTAACTAGTAATCGCTAACCTATTACATTTCAAAAGTAACCTTACGAGCCCTGGTTATAGGCAACATTCCTTGAGTGTCACGTGTGAGTGACACAGGCACTCTGAAGTAGTTGTCAGACAGCTATCCAAAGTCAATGAAACATCAAATGAAGATCTCAACATACGTTTGGTAGTTTTAAAATGTCCACATTGATGTATCCCTATGCATTGAACGGGAAATACGGTCACTTGTTTTAACACCATAGGAGGCACTTTTTAGTGGTTGTGAAAAGAGAAAGATGGAGAAAGATACCTTTTTGCAGTATTATCTGATAACCTGTTTATTTAGACTGTTTTTGCTTAATAGAACCAGGCAAACAATTCCTTGAATGTGTAGATTGCAAAAGTGTGTGATGTAGGTCTTAGTCACAGTTTTTTGCTCTTTGATTCTCATGTGGTAATATATTTTTGCTCTCTTTGATTCTCATGTGGTAATATATATAACATGTCTTTCTCTTTCATTCTTATGTAGTAATATATATATATATAACATGTCTTTCTCTTTCTCTTTCATTCTCATGTAGTAATATATATATATATATATATATATATATATATATATATAAATATATAACATGTCTTTCTCTTTCATTCTCATGTAGTAATATATATAACATGTCTTTCTCTTTCTTTCTCATGTATATATAACATGTCTTTCATTCTCATGTAGTAATATATATAACATGTCTTTCTAGGCAAATCAACTGTACTACGATTCCAACACAGGGATATACTACTACTATGATGCAGACAGTGGGAAATATCAGTTCCATTCAAAGATAGAACTGCTCAGCACGCAAACGGACCATGAGCCTCATGACCAGAAGACTGCGGACAAGAAGACCAGAAGCAAAAAGAACACTATTGGTGCTCTTGTCCATGAAGATGGGGTAATTCACACATGCGTGTTGAGTGCGCTGATATGTGCAAAAGCATTTAGATCTGCGAAACCTGAAACAGTCATTTAAAAAATGATTATTAATTACTACATTTGAAATGATTGAGGACTAAATTTGCCATACCATTTCATGTATGTGTGGGTATCAGATCTGCTGCATTTCCTTGACCTCTATAATATATTCATTCTATAATATTTATTCATATGAAAAGGACAGGTAATGTATCAAATAATCTGACTATTCCTTGAGAAATGAACAAGGCTATAACAACAAGAACAAGGTTTGTAAAATAGATGGAGAAGAAGAATACAAATGCATATAGTACTAACTACTATTGAGCAGCCCAAAACTTCCCCAATCTATCAATGAATCAATGAAAATACTCTTAAATATTAAGAAGAGCAATCAAATTACAAAAGGTCAAATCTAATTTCTATAATACTAAATGTATGTCAATGGAGCAGTGAAAATAACCTTAAATATTAAGATGAGCAATAAAGATATACAAGATCAGATCACTGTTCTACAATATCAAGTATCTATCTATATTCAATGACAAGGCCCTTGAAGCAACAGTGTGCAGCATTTTGCCATTTTTTATAGACAACTAGTTTTGGCATTTTCAAATTAATTTAGATAGTTTATGGTGATATGGTATAAGGACCGATTGACACTAGTTGCCTAGGCTATACAGTATGTAGTTCTGTTGGGAGGGACAGACCACCCCGTGAAGATGTAAGAAAAGCTTTCACAGCACATTGCTTACTATCTCCCCAAAAGACACCAGTCAGCATGCTAGCGGGCTTTAATCAGTGCCAACGGTGCAGCTGGTGGTGTTTTGCAAGGTTGTAGCCTTTTTAGGTAGTTGACTCACTAGTTTTAAACCAAAATGTCTTACGGCTGCTTTGATATTAAGTTAAACATAGTTACAATCACAGCTCCTCTCAGTGACTGTAGGACCCCTTCACTGAATGATCTACTTTGTCATGTTACTAGGGAACCTAGTGATTCAGCAATTAATGAAATAATAGTGGATTGTTGTATATCAATACTGTCTCGGGTCACTATCCAAGTTGGAGGCACACAGTGACTTACTGACAAAGTGTATTCATTTAGGGGTGTTCAATTTAGTTCTTCAGATGAAATTCACAGATGGTGTGCAACATTTCTCATTTATCTGGATTAGTCCAGCTGCAGTGTAAACAAATAACATGTTACATCAAAGCCTGCGAGCCCCCCCTCTAAAGTATTACAGTAACAGTAACTGTTGCCATAACTCTACTCCCTGTAAGAGTCCCTTCTGCATCATAAGCAAATAAGCTTAAAAACATAAACAGACCACTTTGGGTTCTAGATACCCAGATAATAATATGCAAAGATATTAGATTTAGCTGAAATCAATGTTATTCATATAAATACCCAAATATTATAAGCATAAGCAGTATAAGCATTGGATAAATAAAATTTCTAAGAAACAAAAGGTCATATGAAAGTAAATCATTATTTTTTGTGGAAATCTAATGATGAAATCTAATGAGGAGAGCCCACAAGGGGACGTTTGGAAAGTGCTTTTTTTTTTACTGGTCTTTTGTCTACTAACAGGACAGGACAGGCGAAGGACTGATGAGCGGTAAAAATGGACCTGAGGTAGAATGCCAGAGGAGGAAGAAATATGTGACGGGCAAATGCAGAAAATCTTGCAGCACAGAACCTGCGGAAAAAGCAAAGAAATCAAAGAAAAGCTGCCATAATCGAAGCCACCAGCGCTCTGTAAAGAAGAAGAAAGCAAAGAAGAAGAAGAGAGAGGAGGATGACGCACATTCGGACAGTTCAAAAAGGAGGCATAAAAAGACTCTGAAGGCTAAAAGAAAGAAGCACAGCTCTCAGCGCCATGAAGACAAACAGAGGAGCAAGAGAGAGCACAGCACAGATAGTGAGCTTGAGGAGGGAGAGATCACAGAGTCGGAGGGACAGAAGTCAACTTCTTCATCCTCCTCATCCTCCTCTGACACCCCTAATAGTCCCAATACTGAGGAAGGTGAGTATGATCCCACATCTCTGCTCTAGTTCTATGGTATAGAATATGTACTGTAGAGTTCAATTATAGTTTATATGTTTAGTAGTGCTGTCAGTTAAACGCGTTATTAACATTCATTTTTTTTAACGATTAACGTGAGATTTTTTTTTTTTTTTAACTAAAAAATATATATTTTTTAGATTAACGGTCTTTTTAGTTAGTAGTAGGCTAACTTTACGGTTTGAGTGAATGTGAGCGCGATGCGGTGAAATGGATGATTAAAAGCTTCTGAATGGAAAGTTTACTTTTAAAAGTTGTGTTGTGCAAAAGAAGCAAGCTTCACTGTTGTCTGAAAATGTCAACAGGCAGCTGGCTGAAAGCAAAGAAGTAGTAGGCTTACCTTTTATTGGTAACCTAACTGTTACGGTTCATTGTTTCTGAAATAAGAGGCCTGACTGCTATGTTCCCAGCAAACTTGAAAAAAAGAAAATATTAAGCCATGGTGTAACTGCACTATAGGCTGAGTCCTTGTTTATCTGAAATGTGCACTTTATAATTTTATTTTGTACCGCCTTGTTTGGCAATGTTGATTTTCAATAAAATAAAACATTTGCATAAAGCAAGCCAATCCACTTTTCCATGTTGATAAGGGTATTAAAATTAAAATAAAATGATGGAAAAAATAAATAAATGAAGGGACATTTAGAATAAGTAAAAATGTGCGATTAATCGCGATTAATTTTGAGTTAACTATGACATAAATGCGATTAATCGTGATCGATAAATATCGTTTGACAGCACTAATGTTTAGAATTCATTCTGAGAGGAGGTGATCATTTGTTTCTGTCAATTTTCATACTTCTACAGAATCAGCAGTTTTCCTAATAGCCCTGATATTTATTTGCTGAATAACTAACACAAAATGGGCTCTCTTGAAAGTGACATATCCCAGAATATAATATCGGAAATGTTACTTATTACTAAAGTCAAGCTAGGGCCATTTCAACCCTGTTTCCACCCCTAAACTAGAGGCTGAGCTCTCAGTTAAAAAGAGGCTGTAACTCTTGTCTGAACCCACCCAATGGTTCATGTGTGGTTGTGCCTCCTATGACACGTTTGTGTCTTATGTCCTTTTGTGTTTGTGCTTTGTATGAGCTCTGGTTAACCCTCCTATTATGTTCAAATTGTACCCACATCTATTATGCTTGGGGTCAATTTGACCCCAGCAATTTAAACCTCCAAAACATTATTACAATTCTTTTTTCTTACCCAAGTTTTTGTGTCAGGTACTTTAGGTTTGTTTGTTGACTACCTAAATAGCCCTTAAAAATAAAACAATACCCCCACCCACCCCCTTTATACATCCAGAATACATGAATACATGAAAATTGGAAAGATTTATTTAGAGACGTTAAACATTGACTGGGGTCAAATTGACCCCAAACATAATAGGAGGGTTAATACTACTTTCTTTATCTGTTCAGCGGCTCCTGAGGCTCCGGAGGCTCCCGAGGCGTGGCCCCCCTGTGTGCGTGTCACAGTGGTCCGTTCTCCAGCATTACAGATAGGAAGTCTATTCATCCTCACTGCAGATGCTGCTGCTACTATTGGCAGGTGAGCAAACATTTATTAGGAAATGAAATCCAGCCAGCTATGGCTTGTGTGTGTGTGTGTCTGTCTGGCTCATGGACGGAGTAATCATTATCTTGTATGGAGCTAGAAGTGTCATACAGTTTGAATCTCAACTTCATATATTTGAATAGCATATGTACTTTTATATGATGTTTAGTTCCAGAAGTTGCACCATTTATCGTTTATCATTTATTTATTTATCATTTGTCATTATAATTAGGGCTGTAAAGTGATTTAAAAAATTTTTGGTTTGTGATTAATTAATCAAAATGAATAAAAAATGAATCATTAATCATTTGTGATTAATTAATCAAAATGAATCACATTGTAGGTGAAACCGGGGTTGCTACATTAGTTTAATTAAATCAGTCTCATAAAATGTAATAATCATTAAATTTAGTATTTAATATTTTATAATTAAATTACTAAAACAATGAAAAGTTCTAGTTGTACCACTATGCTACAGTCTAAGTATGGTATCACAATACTATAGTACTACAATATCACTACAAAGTCTATAACACTTCATGAAACAACCAGAGAAGTGAAGGCATTTGAAGTACTTGATTGGCGGAAAATGGCTTTCAGTGGAATATTGGAACAACAACAGACAAGACAATTGTTTAAGTCTAAATAAACAATTTATTAAAGGTAACAAACAGTAATTAATGGCTAATACTAATCATATAAACAACTGAGTATAACCATGAAACAAGGCACAAAGTGGAGTTGGGAATACAGAGGAGGGGGCATAAGATCCTCCTCGTCTGTGTGTGGGTGTGGGTGTGTGTGTGTGTGTGTGTGTGTGTGTGTGCGTGCGTGTGCAGGTATGCGCGGTTACGCGCTAACTGGAGAAAGAGGGAGAGGCTATGCGCACAGGCGATAGATAGTATATGCGTGAATGAATATAGTGCGCCGGGCATCACCTAGATTGGGGGTGGTCAGCGGATGCGAATGCAGATCCGAGGCCAGCTTTGCCTGTTTTAGGCGCCGATTTAAGTTGGAGGATGGGCACAAATGCAATGAGTAGACAATGGATTCTTATCTCGAGGGTAGAATCCAGGCTATAGGCCTTTAACGCAATACAAAATATATAAGCAGCACTTAAATCGCGATGTGTACGTGTATACGTTCAGATGGTGATTGAGGGAGTTAGAGAGAGAGATGGTGCATGCACGTTCTAACAAAATAGCAAAATAAAAGAAAGCAAGATAATGTCACGATTACAAACCGTGCAAACTGTGAATTACAAAGTGCGCATTTAAATCATAAATGAAATAAAACAAGGATACTTTCACACAGATATTAACACACATATAAGACTAATCTCTGCCCAGATGTCAGCCTTACTTGATTAACGCTCTTGCTCAGCGTTAAACGGTGTATTACGGAATTCCAACTGAACAGCGCGGGACGCAGGTTCGGGGGGAGATGTCCGTGTCCTTCCTTAGCTCGTCAGCTGAAAACTCGTGCAGGCCTCGGTGGGCATCAGACGGTCTTGAAGGAGGTAGAAGTTCTGTTCGTCGACGTGGAGAAACTAATAAGGGAAGCCGGTCGCCTTATCTTACTCAGAACACTGCTGGGCTGCAGTATAATTTTACCGGTATATCTTAGGCTGCAACTAAACGAGTCAAAGTATTTTCGTAACTTCGGCCAAAAGTTCAATACGGTTCGTTGTTGCGTGGTCCTTTGTTCTTCTTCTGCAGAGAGGGTATCTCTTAAATGAATGGTGTTTACTGTTGTAAACCCACCGCCAGAGAGACAGATATGTGGGTTTTTCGTGGTTTTAAAGGGAAAAATGCGTCACCTTATTTATCACCTTGCGGTGACCAATACCGAGTGAATGAAATGTAGATAAGAAAGTCAAAGTGATAAGAGAATTGTGGGTAATGTAGTCTATGGTAGGACATTCACTTACATCCCCCCTTTGGTCTCAGGGCTGGGATTGCTTCGTAGTCCATGAGAGCAACAGAAATGTGCATAGTCCATAAATCCATAGTCCATCAAAGTCTCTTATTCCTGCTGACACAAATAGTTTGTAAAAAGGCTTTTGACATCTGGGCATCATAAAGGCTTTTGAACATCTGGGCAGATGGCATTTCTATACCTTGTGTTATAACAACAAACATTCAAACAACATTCATACACCTCAAACTTAAAACACACTTAAAATATTCATGGAAAGGAAGGAAGGGTTGTTAGCTTTGAGGGTTAACAGGCCTATTCCTTGAGAAAGTTAGTGGCAGGTTTCGGTGTGAGGGAGGTCTGAACACCACTGTGCTGGAAACTTTTGGGAATATTTACTATGGTGTTGAGTTTTGCGTGTAGTGTTGTTTTTGTTTGTGTAGTGTGTATGCAATGCCTATGGGGTTAGCGTGGCATGCAAGGTTAGTGGGTGGAGTTAGAGTGTTAGTGTCTATCCATCCCCCTTTGGCGTGGAGACGGCTCAAAGGGTAGAAAAGCTCGCAGAGCTGTTTTCTTTGAATATCCAGTTAGGCATCAGCCTTTTCAGCTGTCGCTGGATTTCAGTTCCGAACCCAGGATATGGCTCACATGGTGAGGAGTCTATGTCATCTTCCGATGAAACTGAACTTCTGGATGGACAGCGAAGCATAGATAACCATATTTTCTCTGTGGGTCGGCACTGCAGACCTGTTCGTTTCGCAGTGTCTCATGTGGTTGACGTAAAAGGGACTTCTGTGGGTCTAGTACATCCACATTGGATTCAACATATGAATGTTGAATATCAGCCATGGTAGGGACATGGATCTCAGGAGGGCTAAGCTGCTCCTAGTGGCAACCGATCCTGTCACACTGAACCTGTCGGCCTCCTGCTAGATTGGCAGGGTTTGGAAAGATGAGCTGCCCGTGATGGCAGTCAATGAGAGGAGCCAACACCCAAAAACTGTGAGAAAGACGCCCTATGTGTGTTAGGTCTAACCACCAGAGGGGCTCAGGTCCTCGGTGGGTGTTTACGCCTTCTCTGGGATTCTCCCCCCTTCCCACAAGGTAAACCCTTTGGTGGGGGGACGAGGGATCACTGTTTAGTCAGATGAGTGGGAGACCCCCCTCTTAGGGTGGTGGGGTAAGCAGGCAACTGCTTTTTAATCTCGATCAGGAGGTCTTTCAGAGAATCAATTTCTGACCAAATCTGACTCTCTGACTGATTGTCCTGACTCTGTCTGCCTATCCCTATGGCCACGCTGAGGTCCATGGTTAGACCAATCATTGGGCTCCTGAGGGAAGCGATCTCTGTTAAAATTGCGAGGGTAACGACCCTGCTGGCGGTTACCCTTCCCTTGGTAGGGCTGTTCCCGGCGGGGGTACTGACCATTTGGTTTGTTCATGTCATTCCTAGGTTGATCATTGAACATCTGATTACCATTGCCTTGCCAGCTCTTCCACCCACCCTGGTGGTGGTTTTGTGGAAAGCGGTTTTGGGTGGCACCTCTCTGGGTTGGCCACTCCAACGGCACTTCACAGCCTTCCGAATCTAACGGATCACCAGCTGTGGATTGTACCTTGAGCATTCTAGGCTCCTCATCCGGCTGGTCCACCGGGCGCACCACTGTCTCCCATGTCCTTTGTGCATTCTTCCTAATCTTCCGCATGGTGGGTTTACCCTGTTGGCACATCGGTGCAACATGCGTGCGCACACAAGGGTGGAGGTTGTGTATGAATAGTGACCTAAAGGCCCTATGCTCTTCCAGGCCTGGGGCGCTACTGCCTTGGAAGAACGCGTGTCTTAAACGCGCATAATATTCACGTGGGGGTTCTGTCCTTCTCTGCCTGATCTGGATGGCGCTGATGGTTGCCAATGTTTCATCAGTGTAAGGAGAGTACTCCTCACGCAGAACTTTACACAACCTAGAATATTTATCACGGATTCGAGGGGTCTGTGTCTCGATGAAAGCATGAACGCTTCTACTGGTTGTTTTCCAGATAAGCTTCAGCTTCTCACGTGATGTGGCATGGGGTAGGTCGGAGAGAGAGTGTTCAATCTCTCTGAGGTAATCCTCTATGGTAGAGTTATGGCTGCTAGGGTCAAATCGCTCAATATCTTCGGCGAGGGAATCAAGCTGACGCATGCGGAGAGCGGGGGAACTACCTCTCCGTGCTTTCCTTGACCTCCTAGGGCGTTCACTCTCTGAGCTACTAGATGAAGAGTTCCTTAGGGGAGAGCTGCTCTCATCGTAGCTATCAGAGGAAAAGGACGAGGAAGAGGGTTCACAGTGTGTAGGTTTAGCTACCGCGTGACTTTTACTCTTTCTCTCCTTCTTAGCAGCCTGAGGCTTTAGGAGCCTTTCAGGTGCTGGTGGGCATGACCTGGCTCCACCTGGGTTGTGAGAGGGGGCTACAGCATGGCGCTCAGGTTTGTCTGGGATGAGTGAGGTAAGCAGGCAATCTGATGTGTCTGCGTCTGACTCTACTCCTCTCCTAGCTACTGGCTCTACTTCTGCTTCTGACTCTCTGGATGATGCTCTAAGCATTGCTAGGGCCCTGGCGCTTGTTTCGCGACTTTCCTTCGGGGCCTGGTCATAAACGGCTATACTGTTGGACCGTTCAGTATCGAGCATGCTAACGCACCTCACCAGTGTCTCATTAGAGAGCTTGAGCTCCTCATGTAGTTTCTGGTTGTGTGTGTCTAGTCTGTTACAACTAGAACTCAGTTCCTGGTTCTCCTTGCGGAGAATCTCTATCTCCAGGCGGCTGCTCTGGTGATGAAACAGGAATAATCTACCTATCACTCTTTTAATGGTGAAGACTTTACGGTAGGGATCATGAACATGCCTGATTAAGTCGTCAATCTTGGACTGACACTCATCTAGGTTCATCTGTTCAAGTGCCTCCCTTTCATCAGGGGAGGTTTTGAGGAGGTCTGCCACAAATTTAAAAAGTTGGGCGGACTCCACAGGAGGGAGGTTGCTCTCAGCTCCTGGCGTGTGTGGGGTGGTCTGGCTCATCCTGGCTGCCTAGTCTGGGGCACGGAACTATGCCTGGTAAGCAAGTGACGTAGTCACTGATGCTTAATTAAAACCCTTTTAATGCAAGCTAATG
Organism: Clupea harengus; assembly: GCF_900700415.2. Lineage (NCBI taxonomy): Eukaryota > Metazoa > Chordata > Actinopteri > Clupeiformes > Clupeidae > Clupea > Clupea harengus. The sequence goes on along the minus strand of NC_045163.1, from coordinate 218,819 downwards.
CAAGTAGTCACAACGCAAACTACAACAATGTTATGCTTAATAACAAAACAAGGAGATGCACAGGTGAGGGCCTCTGACCTGTGACTTACACCAACGGCTAGGTAACTACCGTGTTATTTTTACAATTCTAAAATGCTAGTTACTCTCTTGTTACAACTATTACAACTGATTGTACAGGTTGCTATGGTAACAAAATTATACTTGTGTCTCCAATGGTTGCTGGTAACACAAGTATGGACTCCCACTAATTAAACTTACAGTGTGGCTGGAACAGGGACTGTTAGATAATTAGTATGTATTAAACAGTTAGTATCACGACACTTAAAATTATTCAAAACCACATTTGATACATGCCTTAGCAGTTTCAATGGACCTGGTAGGGTCCTGGAGTTACTCAGGGGGTTGGATTCCTATTTGTTATTGCAACAATATCACTGAAGCCAACAATACCAATCCTCACACGGGTCGCACCAAATTATGTAGGTGAAACCGGGGTTGCTACATTAGTTTAATTAAATCAGTCTCATAAAATTTAATAATCATTAAATTTAGTATTTAATATTTTATAATTAAATTACTAAAACAATGAAAAGCTCTAGTTGTACCACTATGCTACAGTCTAAGTATGGTATCACAATACTATAGTACTACAATATCACTACAAAGTCTATAACACTTCATGAAACAACCAGAGAAGTGAAGGCATTTGAAGTACTTGATTGGCGGAAAATGGCTTTCAGTGGAATATTGGAACAACAACAGACAAGACAATTGTTTAAGTCTTAATAAACAATTTATTAAAGGTAACAAACAGTAATTAATGGCTAATACTAATCATATAAACAACTGAGTATAACCATGAAACAAGGCACAAAGTGGAGTTGGGAATACAGAGGAGGGGGCATAAGATCCTCCTCGTCTGTGTGTGTGTGTGTGTGGGTGTGTGTGTGTGTGTGTGTGTGTGTGTGTGTGCGTGCGTGCGTGCGTGTGTGTGCAGGTATGCGCGGTTACGCGCTAACTGGAGAAAGAGGGAGAGGCTATGCGCAAGCGCACAGGCGATAGATAGTATATGCGTGAATGAATATAGTGCGCCGGGCATCACCTAGATTGGGGGTGGTCAGCGGATGCGAATGCAGATCCGAGGCCAGCTTTGCCTGTTTTAGGCGCCGATTTAAGTTGGAGGATGGGCACAAATGCAATGAGTAGACAATGGATTCTTATCTCGAGGGTAGAATCCAGGCTATAGGCCTTTAACGCAATACAAAATATATAAGCAGCACTTAAATCGCGATGTGTACGTGTATACGTTCAGATGGTGATTGAGGGAGTTAGAGAGAGAGATGGTGCATGCACGTTCTAACAAAATAGCAAAGTAAAAGAAAGCAAGATAATGTCACGATTACAAACCGTGCAAACTGTGAATTACAAAGTGCGCATTTAAATCATAAATGAAATAAAACAAGGATACTTTCACACAGATATTAACACACATATAAGACTAATCTCTGCCCAGATGTCAGCCTTACTTGATTAACGCTCTTGCTCAGCGTTAAACGGTGTATTACGGAATTCCAACTGAACAGCGCGGGACGCAGGTTCGGGGGGAGATGTCCGTGTCCTTCCTTAGCTCGTCAGCTGAAAACTCGTGCAGGCCTCGGTGGGCATCAGACGGTCTTGAAGGAGGTAGAAGTTCTGTTCGTCGACGTGGAGAAACTAATAAGGGAAGCCGGTCGCCTTATCTTACTCAGAACACTGCTGGGCTGCAGTATAATTTTACCGGTATATCTTAGGCTGCAACTAAACGAGTCAAAGTATTTTCGTAACTTCGGCCAAAAGTTCAATACGGTTCGTTGTTGCGTGGTCCTTTGTTCTTCTTCTGCAGAGAGGGTATCTCTTAAATGAATGGTGTTTACTGTTGTAAACCCACCGCCAGAGAGACAGATATGTGGGTTTTTCGTGGTTTTAAAGGGAAAAATGCGTCACCTTATTTATCACCTTGCGGTGACCAATACCGAGTGAATGAAATGTAGATAAGAAAGTCAAAGTGATAAGAGAATTGTGGGTAATGTAGTCTATGGTAGGACATTCACTTACAACATACATCAATTTTTCGCGAAAAGCATTTAAATATCAGTATTAGCCATTGACGTGAAGTGACAAAGTAAACAACGTTTGGCAGTGTGATGTTCACCACGTGTGTGTTACAGAAATATAGAGCTGGGTGTCATCTGCATCGCTATGGTAATTGATGTTGTGCCACTTAATGACACTACCAAGGGGTAACATGTATCAACTGAAAAGTAAGGGCCCTAAAATGGATCCTTGAGGCACCCCACAGGTCATACAAATGTTTTTTGAGGCCAGTGAGACTGATAGATGTTCCTTAAAAATATCACTGATCAACAGAAAACATGGTAACGTGAGATGACTGGGACAGCAGTGACTTGCCATTCAAACTGGCTGTTGTATTCGAATATACATTTTTTTCCCCCACATTTGAATGAATAATCAAATTTCAAATAAAAAGTGTCAGTCCTAATGCGTACCTTCAAATTAAGCCAGTTTCTCCTTTTTCTGAACTGGACACAATGGGCCTCATTCTCGAACGCAGTTAAGAAGAATTTAAGAGGAATTTAAGAGGAATTTCTTCTGAATTGGATTTAGGACAACATTTGGCATTCATGAAAGTTTTCTCATCTGGGATTTGCTCTGAACTTCAGAAGACTTTCCGAACTCGAAATAGCAGTCGTAACTCGGCCAGAGTTTTCTCAAATGCGATTCCTTAAAAAACCACAAGATGGCCCCGTGGGCCATCTTGTGGTTTTTTGAGGAATCGCATTTAAGAAAACTCTCCGTGTTAATGAATTTGTGAGAAATCGTTGGTGATTGCGTTCACATCAACTCTACAGATCCTCGGATTAAAGTATCATTAACAATTACGTTTCACATGTAGGCCTATAGTCATGATTCTACGAGGCACCGTGATGTCATAAAATAAATAAAAGGACTACACCGGAATGCTGCGCTCGTCTAGTGAGCGTCGTTTGGCACTGCCGTCTGTGCAAGTACGGCAATCCAGAATTTTGAAGTAGTTCCACGTTGGTGGAACGAACTGCCTAGCACTACCAGAGCAGGCGCGTCCCTCTCTACCTTTAAGAAGCTTTTGAAGACCCAACTCTTCAGAGAGCACCTCCCTTCCTAACTGGCACTTCGACTAGTGCTTAACTTGCACTTATAGCAGTTACATTCCTGCACTTCATTTTTATTTCCTATTTCGTTTTTCTATTTCTTATGTAAAGTAGTATTTATTGTTACACTAGGTCTCTATTGCTCGTAGCTTGACTGTTCTATCCCTTGTACGTTGCTTTGGACAAAAGTGTCGACTAAATGTAATGTACACGAACACTGCAAATGTAAGTGAATAAATAAATAAGCACTAAACTCAATCACGTTGATATAGCTATAGTGGAATAGAATGGACACATCTACATCCTGCAACAGTCCATCTCTGCACCGTTCAAGTCATAGACATATATAGTTGAAGTTAGATCTGCGTTTACTCGACGGTGATCGCTTTCCACTTTGACATGACTCGTTTACGAGTTGCTTTCGTGTAGATTCGGTCGATTCCGACTGCACACGTCACTACGGTTGCGTGCCCTTATAAGGAGCTGGCAGGGCGTGTATGTATGCAAATTCAGGAGCACGAGAACGCGCTTTCAATTTAAGAAAACTCTTCCGGGGGAGCACAGCCCAGAAAACTTCTGCTGCGTAGGACCACATTTTCAAGCGTGCATGAATTTGGCGGATGTCTTTTGCTTACGTTGTTTTTCCGAAGCCCGTAAGAAACATTTCAGAAGAAACTTCAGAAAATGTTCGAGAATGAGGGCCAATGTGTATCCCTTTGCACTGCTTACTTGTCACTCTTGTGCCAAAGCGTTGCCCTTGTTCCGACAATCAAGGTTGTGTTACCTGAGAAATCAAGTTATGTTATGGATTACAAATAGTATGACTCCTACCACTTAATATATTGGAATGAGCTAGTACAGTAAAGATCAGATACTTTAGGACTTTTACTCAAGTAGTTTTCTAAAAGGTTACTTTTACTTGAGTCATTTTCCAGTAAGGTATCTTTACTTTTACTCAAGTATGGCTTTTGGGTACTTTATACATCACTGCCTTAATTAAATAAAAGCACTACATGAACACTGCAAATGTAAGTTAATAAATAAATAAGCACTAAACTCAATCGCGTGGATATAGTCATAGTGGAATAGAATATACACATCTACATTCTGCGACAGTACCTCCACCTCTGCACCGGTGAAGTTAGGTCTGTGTTTACTGACCTTTGCACCACCGGCGTTTGCTTTCCGCTTTGACATGACTGTCGATTGTGTTGCTTTCGCGTGGATTTGTCGTTTCTGACTGCAGACGTCACCACGGTTGCGTGCCCTTATAAAGAGCTGGTGGGGCGTGTGTGTATGCAAATCGAGGTGTACGAGAACGCGTGTTCAATTTAAGAATCCTCATTCGGGGGAGCAGAGCTGAGAACACTTCGGCTGTGTAAGAACCCATTTCCAGGCGTTCATGAATCCGGCGGAGCTCTTTTCTTACGTTGGTCTTTCGAAGTTTGGAAGAAGATATTAAAGAAGACACTTAAGAAAACATTTGAGAATGAGGCCCATTGTTATTATGGAGCACCCAAATGCCAGCGCGCCACAGTTCAGGTCTTTTGTGGCAAATGTTCTCCCCCAGACGCCTCAGAACAGTAGAACACTGCGTTGACAGTCTGAGGGATACACAAACAACACACACACACACACAAACACACACGCGCAAAAACAACCAGTGGTGCGCTGGCACTTGGGTGCTAGCGTTTGTCCCGTCTGTTATGGTCACTGGAACATCCAAAGAATGAGAATTCTTAATGAATTGGTTGTTGAGGTACACTCACGTCAGTGGGTAGATCCTTGATCCTGAGTTTAACAGACCTGATATGTTGACGAAATATTGCCCAGAAACTGTGTTACATGAGATTACTAACTGGTCTCTATACAGCCCATTAACATGAAATGAGGTGAATCTGTGTTCATATTTTTCTTCTTAATTGTCTTAAGATCACCAAAGAATGATAGGTGATGGTGAAAAGACAGCAGGATGATTTAGCAGCTCACAGTTGCTTTAAGTGCAGTTATAGCTGTGTGCTCGAATGGAGGTCAATGGCGTGGGAGAAACCTTATAAAAAAATAGCCATAACCAGTTTCTAGTAGAAGATCCAAATTTGAACCACATATGAATTTGGATCAAGTCATGTTGGATTTGAAGTCGGAAACATAATATTATTGAACATAGTATTAATTTTTGTATAACAGGGATTCTCAGAAACAGTATTCCATTGCAGGGGAGCAGGAGTGAGTAACATTAATGTAAACGTTGACCTTTTGAGTGTTTTAATGTGTGTGTTTATACAGGGAGAAGGACCTGGATCATGCCGTCCGAATACCAGAGGTTGAAGTGAGCAAAGTAAGTGATGCTTATTAGGTCATGACACATGCATGTTATTAGCTATCTTCATGGAGATTTTAGAAAAACATTAAAAAAAATATGTCATGCCTACTGCTCACATGGTATATTGTAGCTGAACTGTTGGTATAATTCATTTGTCATCTGCTTTCATTTTATTAACACCCCCATTTAACACTCCTTTTCTGTAGCTAGATTCAACTCTGTCAAGAATTCTCCATCTGAGATCTAGTGGGTGTCTACCAATCTTGTGCTTTTCTTGTGTCCGCTCAGCATACTTATGTTCTACAAAGACATGATCTAAACAGTAACATGGACACTTAGTCTCGAAAGGAAAGTTGTATGGGTCTTAACTATTGCTCTTGCTAGCATTTCCCCATGCTGCTCTGTATACTAAATTAGCTTTTATAGATAATATTCATGTTTAGTCATACTGATGCTTATATTTACTGCACCAGCAGATTAGTTGAAGCTTAAAATGAGGAGTGTCTACCCTCAGTGTGTCTGGAGGCTACTAGGCAAAGCACACAATTTTATGATTGTTTTTAATAGCCATATTTTTCACCAATGGAGAAGTTGGGCTACCATATTTGACAAAGCTAAAACATACTATTCTGCTTCAACATAGAAGTGTGGCAATGCCAAAGCACTGTTGATACAAACTGTAGTCAAATTATGTATTGCACACAAATTCTGATCACTGTACTTTTCATTAAGAAAGCCTATATGCAATAATGTATAGCCTATATTTTAATAACCACACAAACTAATTAGTACAGCAGGGGTAGGCAAGTACAGGAGAAATATGTTCATATTTTTTTAATGTATGTGAGTGGGTGTATTTGGAATGAAGTCGGAGGTGTTTTAGTAAATTGTTAGTGCATTTGAAAAGTAAAGATTTGCAGTAGTCAAGTCTTGAGGCATGGCTTAGCTTTTCTGCATTTTGGAAGGGTCTTAGCCATAACCACTGGCCAGTTTTCAGCAGCCTCGGACATCTCCTTTTAAGGCTCCTTTGAGTGACCATCCTTGAAAACCCTAATCCAACAGAAGCAATGTGGTTGATTTAAGCTCCAAAGCCTCTAACACCTCTCTATCGTATGTCCACTGCTCTTGTGTTGTGTGCTTGCCAACCTCCTTCCCTTGCTTCCACTACAACCTCCACATACTTTTTAGCTTCCTACTCTTTTCAAAAGCTTCCTCAATCACATCTTCAAAGGGAATGGGTAACTCACTAAAGTAAACGATGCTCTCGCACTCAACACCACAGCCGAATACAACACCATATTTGGTCTTTAAAGTCGTCCCAACAATGCACTGTGGAACTTTGAGTTCCCTTCTGACATCAGAATCAGTATCAGAATCAGTATTTATTTATTGCCAAGTTGGTTTACACCTACCTGGAATTTGTTCTGGTGTGTGTAGGTGCATACAGTGAACATAAAAACATACAAACACAATAAGTACTACACATAACATAAAAACATACAAACACAATAAGTACTACACATAACATAAAACACACAAACACAATAAGTACTACTGCACATAACACATCTGCCAGTAATCTCCTATCCTGCGCTTTACCCCATTTGCCGGTACCCTCATTAGCATCTAAAGCCCACATCTCTCTATCTCTCCATCCCTCTCTATCCCTCTCTCTCTCTCTAGCTCTCCATCCCTCTCTATCTCTCCATCCCTCTCTCTATCTCTCCATCCCTCTCTAGCTCTCCATCCCTCTCTCTATCTCTCCATCCCTCTATATCTCTCCATCCCTCTCTCTATCTCTTCATCCCTCTCTCTATCTCTCCATCCCTCTCTATCTCTTCATCCCTCTCTCTATCTCTCTCTCTCTCTCTCCATCCCTCTCTATCTCTCTCTCTCCCTCTCTATCTCTCCATCCCTCTCTATCTCTCTCTCTTCATCCCTCTCTCTATCTCTCCATCCCTCTCTATCTCTCCATCCCTCTATCTTTCCAGTTCATCCTCTTCCTCTACTCAACATTATGCCAGTTCATCCTCTTCCTCATCCTCATCCTCTTCCTCTTCTCAACATTATGCCAGTTCATCCTCTTCCTCTTCCTCTTCCTCTTCCTCTCACGCTCCTCCTTCTCCTCCCGCTGCACATAATGTTGCTGCTCCTACTGCACCTACTACAGCTACTCCTACTACTGCATCTACTACTTCTCCTGCTGCTCCTACACCAGGCTGCGTCCTCACACACACACTAGCTCTTACTGCTGCTGCTCCTACTACTGCTCCTACTGCACCTACTTCTCCTACTGCTGCTCCTGCTGCTGGTCCTCTTCCCATTATGCCAGTTCATCCTCTTCCTCATCCTCTTCTCAACATTATGCCAGTTCATCCTCTTCCTCATCCTCTTCCTTTTCTCAACATTATGCCAGTTCATCCTCTTCCTCTTCCTCTTCTCAACATTATGCCAGTTCATCCTCTTCCTCTTCTCTTCCTCATCCTCTTCCTCTCTCTATCTCTTCATCCCTCTCTCGCTCTCTCTCCCTCTTCCTCATCCTCATCCTCTTCCTCTCTCTATCTCTTCATCCCTCTCTCCCTCTTCCTCATCCTCTTCCTCTCTCTATCTCTTCATCCCTCTCTCTCTCTCTCTTCCTCTTCCTCTTCCTCTTCTCAACATTATGCCAGTTTATCCTCTTCCTCTTCTCTTCCTCATCCTCATCCTCTTCCTCTCTCTATCTCTTCATCCCTCTCTCTCTCTCTCTCCCTCTTCCTCATCCTCATCATCTTCATCTCTCTATCTCTTCATCCCTCTCTCTCTCTCTCTCTCTCTCTCTCTCTCTCCCTCTTCCTCATCCTCTTCCTCATCCTCTTCCTCTTCTCAACATTATGCCAGTTCATCCTCATCCTCTTCCTCTTCTTCCATTGTTCTCTCTCTTCTCTTCTCCTCTCCTCTTCTTCTCTCTCTTCTCTCTCTTCTCTTCTCGTCTTCTTCTCTTCTCTTCTCTTCTCTACCCTTCTCTTCTTCTCTTCTCTTCTCTTCTTTTCTCTTCTTCTCTTCCTCTTCTCCTCTTCTCTTCTTCTCTTCTCTTCTCTTCCTCTTCTCCTCTCTGCTCTCTCAGTTCTTCCATTGTTCTTGCGTTGCGTGAGAAGCCCCCTGCCGCTTGTGTCGAGTCCTTTTCTTGCTCATGAACAAAGCTGGGTATCATCATCAGCCTCCTGGATGTCACCCTCCGGCCCAACGGCTAAAAAGTCAAGAAAAAGTTTTCTCAGCCAGGTCCAGCCCCTAACAAAGTCTCGGGAAGAAACCAGACTACAACTCTGGATGGAAAAACTTGAGAATGACCCACCTCCAACTGACATGGGAATACCCCCCCCACTGAAAACCTACCCCCCCTGGCCAAGAAGCATCATGGGCTCAATGGGAAACACTCAACCGCCTTAGAACAAGAACGGGACGATCCAAAGATGCTCTGGTTCAGATGGGGCTACAAGACTGGCCCAACCACCTGTGAATGTGGACAAGCAGACCATACAATGGAGCACTGCCTTGTCTGCCCTCTACTACCTAACCCCTTGCAGCCCAAAAGACCTTGCAGTATTCAACAAAAACGCAAAGGACTGTGTAAAGAAATGGGAAATTGCCATATAACTATCACGCTTCAGTGAAACGAAAAGAAGAAGATCAGCCTCCTCAATAGCAGTGTAGCCTTAACCCATTCTTTCCCCAACTGTCATCTAGCCCGAACCTTGCTCTTCCTGTTATAGTTATATCCCTATGCTGTAAATTTGGCCTTGTGCATGTAGTGACACCAGGGAGTGAGGGGGATACGAGATTTCATGCAGATTTTGTGTGATTAATTAATTAATGTTGCAATGTTGAATGAAATAATTTTGAACGTTTCTGGATGACTCCAAACTTTTGAAGACCAGGGTATGTTTGGAAATTCTTCCTAATTTTTCTTGTTTCAGTCACATGCCGAGGTATACTTTGATCTTGACCAACAATGTTACATGCTGGTTGATCTCGGGAGTCAGAATGGCACTGTCGTCAATGGCAATAGAATCTTTCAGGTAAGATGCAGCTCACTGAATTGATAAAGACATTTGTGATGACATGCTTCTCTGATGATCTTCTCCAAATGATATTCCCACAAAAAACAGTCGTCCACAATCCTTCCACAAATTGATATAGTCCTCAATAGTATAAATTAAACCATTTCATTGTTCCTGTGTCTTTTGACCTCAACTATTCAGCGACAAGTGTATTCCATATGGATTGCAATTATTTCTATTCCATTGAATTAATACATGAAATACACCAGTTCTTAGCAGCTGCAGAAGGTTTGCCAAGATCATCAACTCTCAAATTAGCTGTGAGTTCTTGGACCTGTGAACCTATGCAACATTATGACATTTGGGTGATTAGACATTGATGTTTTAATAGCCTACAGGAAGATACAACAGTTATTATACGGCTCCTCAAAATGTTGCAAAAAGATCCATTGATTTGAAAATTCATTGTAATTTGAAGTCAGCAAGTAATAGGTTGCTACGCAACACTATTTACGTGAAGAACAATTTTCACACAAGTCACAAAATGGCAACAAAATCATTTTAACAAGTCTTTTATCGTTTTGGCAAGTAATCATATATTATCTCCTTTTAGCATTTGGTGCAGCAGTTTTTATTTACTAAGACATTAAGCTGTAAAGATCATTCTAGATCAGTGTAAGGTGGTTGTTGTATTACTCATAATGCCTTTCTGTTCTCTGGTAGCCCAAAGTTCGCTGTGAACCTTGTCCTCTCAGCCACGGGGATGAAGTCAAAATTGGAGAAACTGTCCTCTCCTTTCATATCCACCCAGGAACAGACACCTGTGATGGCTGTGAGCCTGGACAGATCATTGCACATCTCAGTCGACATCCCAAAGAACAGAACTCGGGTAATCACGTCGTACACACTGGTAGACACATTCACTTTTCAAATGTTTCAGGAAGAGGGATCACATGAACATTCACCCTGTCCATTTACCTCGTGGTTCCATTGATATTTGTATTTAACCCTCTGTAGTCAGGAGCAATGACTTGAATCTCAATTAAAAGCATAATGCTACTTCATCATCCCAACATGAAAATACCATTGACTGAAACCCTAAAGCATCTACCTTCCAATGAATCCATGCACGTTTAAAATAATCTAAAATAGGTTCAATGTGGTACGCACGTTTAAAAGAATCTAAAATAGGTTCAATGTGGTTCACACGTTTAAAATAATCTAAAATAGGTTCAATGTGGTTCGCACGTTTAAAATAATCTAAAATAGGTTAAATGTGGTCCGCACGTTTAAAAGAATCTAAAATAGGTTAAATGTGGTTCACACGTTTAAAAGAATCTAAGATAGGTTAAATGTGGTCCGCACGTTTAAAAGAATCTAAAATAGGTTAAATGTGGTACGCACGTTTAAAAGAATCTAAAATAGGTTCAATGTGGTCCGCACGTTTCGCAGTCACAGCACTGGTGGGACGGCACAAATACTCACCCACTCATTTACAGTTCGATTCACACGAATTGATCATTAGTTTTAGTGTTCAGGGCTAGGTTACACAGGAGAAAGTTAATTGTAAACATGATAAAATGTCGACCAAGTTAACCTAATTTTCCTATTCTGAGGCAAGCTTTGCAATTTAGCAGGTAGCCAAGAAAAAAGGGTTAAACGAATTAAATGCATATTTTTTCATGGCACTTCAATGCTTTCAATGTTTTTGTTCTCCTTGATATTCTATTTGCATGCATTACACGACATATTTAACAGAAGTGTATGCCAAATGACCAAAGCTCAAGTAAAGGTCAAATGTAATGTTGGAATAACATGAAAATGTTTACACATAAACAAACATACATTTTTAAACATAAAATGATTTGGCTTTTGCTACAGCAATTGCGTGTAATGTTGCAAAAGTAATGTTTTCCATATCACAATATTTTTGAGCATCAAATAATTGTCAAGTCAACATAGTCAAGCTGCTCCATAAGCTTGGCATGGAAGTGCAAAAGGGCAATCTTTCTGACAATAAAAGTCTAGAGAAACAGTTGTGTGTGCTTGTTAACAACTGTCACATGTAAGATGAGCAGTAAGCAAAATAAGACTCAAGGAAGAAAATACAATAAATGACTGTTGCCTCGGTCATATTTGTATCACACAAATGACTGACAACTCGTATGCACCAAAGAAAAGCCTTACTGCTCTATTTCTCTTCGACGTAAAAGCCCATATTCTGCTCTATAGATGTTGAATGCATTCTGTAGTGAGAACCCATTCAAGCTCACAGGGCCGGGGCCAGGATGATCAACCATGCACACTGGTTGCTTCTGAAGCTGCAGTAGTCTTCTGGCATAGTTACAATGTCATTCAAAAAGAATTAAATCTGCCTGTGGTATCTCCCTGCAGCAGACATTCTCTGGCTCTGTAGGCATTTTTTCACACTCGGCACAAATACACCTGTATCAGGAAAGAGATTTAAAAAGTGACAACATTGCAGGTGTAGTGTATTGGAATGTTGTGTTACTGTTAAAGACACAGGTCACTTAATGCAATGATTTAATTAAAAAACAATGTTTAAACACTGTAATAAATGGAGGTAAACATACAGTACCAGTCAAAAGTTTGGACACACCTTCTCATTTTTGGAGACGTTTTTTTCTTTACTTTTATTATTTTCTACATGGTTGATAACACTTTTTTTGTTTAGTACATCATTCCATATGTGTTCTTTCATAGTTTAAATGTCTTCAGTATTAATCTACCATGTAGAAAATAATAAAAGTAAAGAAAACACAAGGTGTGTCCAAACTTTTGACTGGTACTGTACATTACTACGAGTTGACCTGGCTACACCCCCTGCTTGGTCCATTACTGATGTCAGATAGTATTGCTGGCTGTGATCTAACAACTGGAGTTTTACTCGTGACTCGTGGAGTTTTCATGACATTTGCGTTACTTGTATTTACTTGTATAACACCAGAAACCTAACTTTTCACAAACAGTAACTAGCATTGGGTTGTCCTCGACACAGCCAGCAAGACTGTATGACCTTAGCGGCTTAGCCAATGTACAAACATACAAAAAGAATTGTCGAAGTGACATTAAGTTAACTAACCATTCTGAAACGTCCTGTTGAAGCCAAATTCTCAAAGTTGAACGGGAGCCTCTTCTTGTTCGGGGCACGTGACTCTGACATAACAGTGCACGCCCAACCGTTTCTATGGTAGCTCCAAACAGTACTTGGGTGAGAACACGTGGAGGAGGGGCGGCGAGGGGAGGGGTTCGCTGGCTCATTAACATTTAAAGGAACGGACACAAAAGCGTCACCCTGAGCGGTGCTGTTTTAGACAGGGTAGAAAGGGTGCCGTTTGAAATTATCCTTGTGCTATTTTGACCAAAGTATGTAACAGACACAATGAGACAAGACTCCAAGGAACCATATCAACTTGTGGTAAAATGGGCATACAATGACTCCTTTTAAGCAAATGTGTGTAATCCTCCTTCTGTGCATTCATTGTGGAAAGGTCGTCACCCCTCCCACCTTTGATGCCATAACATTCACTTCCCATTGGTAGCACAACAACTTTGTTGTTCTTTTGTACTCAAGACCTTAGATATTTAACTTATGTTTCTTTACATATTCTAGCCATAACTACGTCCATAAGTCCATAACTACGTTTATTTTGCAGTTGATTTCAGAAAACATGACCGTACATACAGACATTTCCATTACTTGCTTCCATGCAATGTAGATGAACGTGAAATGAATGTAAAGAAAATACATGTGACTTTGCAACAACTGTACAGAATTAGGATGAGATCTGCCCCCTCCACTACAGAGGGTTAAGTCATATTCATTTGTTCCGTCTCAAATGTAGTATTTAGGACATTCAGGTTTGATGTTGATATATGATAACATCTTTCTCCAGGTCATGTCGTGGGAGAAGACAAAGAGTTGGTGAGGCAGAGAGAGCTAAAACAGATGAAGGTCAAATACGGTCTCAAGGTCAGTTTCTGGTCTTTGTAGTGGGTATATTCTGGGTCAATTATATTATCAAAACCATGAATGAAGCAAGGCTGGACAGGATGGCTTAAACAGAGGGCCTTCCGCATGAGATGGCCAAGCTAAAATACCTTGCCCTCAGACTGTGGTTTGATGCAGTGAGGATTACAACATAGCACTGTAGCCTCAAGCAAATGCATGCAAATAGTGAAATATATACAGCTGCGCTCAAAATGATGCAATCCCTTTAGCCCTCATTACAAATGTAATTAAAATGTATCAACTAACACCTTAAAAAGCTGAGTTTGCGATCAGTTTACATTTGTCAAAAATAAAATAAAGCCAAATGATTCAACCCCCTAAAGACAGTATTCTGTCAGGCAGTCTCTAGAATTGTTAAACTGCTCTAAATGTTGTTGGTAAGTACCCACAAGATTCTGACCTCTGTCTTGATCTCTTGGTCTCAGCTCATCAATCCTCTTTGGTTTACATACTGGCATTGGATTGAAGTCTGGGACACTCCAGCACATTCCAGGGGTGTTCTCTGCTAAGCTTTAGATGATTTGGGTGTGATCTCTGAGCTAAGCTTTAGATGACTTGGGTGATACGTTTTATGTGCTGATGCATGTTTAGCAAAAGATTAAATCAACTTAGTGATGGCATTCATGTGGTAAAGTAGGCAGGGGCGACAGTGGTACAGTGGTAGAAGTTTGCTAGTTCGATTCCCTGTCGAAGCGTCCTTGAGCAAGACACTGAACCCCTAATTGCTCCTGATGTGCAGTGTGCCATCAGTGTAAATGTAAAATGTGTATACATTGTAAGTCGCACATATGTAAGTCGCTTTGGATAAAAGCGTCTGCTAAATGACTAAATGTAAATGTAGGCAATAGCACAGTAGGCTAATAGCACAGTAGGCTAACAGCACAGTACCAAAACAACAAGATGGTCTCAAGGTGCTTTACAAAGCCCAGTGCCTGGGCAAGAAACATTAGGAAGAAACCTTAAGCAGAACAAGCATAAGGGGGGACCCATCTGCTTGTGGCCGGCCTGGTAGAGATAGAAGGGTGGCGGGTCGTGTGGCAGAAGGGAAGGGGAGTCCTGTAAATATTTTTTTTTGGTCTAGGAGTCAGGCTTTTCGGGCTAATTCTTTAAAAGGTTTTTATTAACCCCTGGTCACAAATCAAAAACATTTAGCATTTCACCTAACACAATCATGCACTGTGTAGCTGTCCCTGTAAGTGATGTTGTCTGTGAGCTGTTGTATCCTCTCTGTGTTGGAAGCAGAGCAGTGACTTTGAGGAGGTAAAGGCCCTCAGCAACCCCTTGTATAAGGACCGTGCCAAGACCAGGAGGAAGGTGGTTGGCAGTGAGGGGACCTTCCACAGGGATGATTCTCCTTCCTCTTTGCATGTGTGAGTACCTTTGACACACAGCTTATGGGTGTTTCTGGTATATCTTTTTACTTCCATTACCTGTTCAGTTGTTATACACTGAACACAGTTAGCTGTCATTATAAATTGTCCGTGACTTGTTGCTCCCTACTCTTCTTGCAGTGAGATCAGCGAGGTCAACAAAGGGAGGAAAATGTTGGAGAAGATGGGATGGAAAAGAGGGGACGGACTGGGAAAGGATGGTGCTGGAATGAAAGATCCTGTGAGTAAAAGAACCCTGGCTTTTAGGAATTTGAAGAAAAAAAAACACAGTATCATTGGTTTGTAGGTAGTCAGTATTTTGTTCAAACAAGCCCTTGCAAAAGCTTTCATCTGTAAATAAGGATAGGCGCAGGCGCCATGCAAAGTTCTGCTTGGTCATTTGAAAATCAAGAGTAATGGAGGTTGGTCCATATATTAATCTTATTATGTCAGTCCTCTATCTCCATATATTAACGTCTACGAGGCTGTAGCTTTGTTCTCTGTCAATGATGCATTTAGATTTGAACCTTGATTCCTAGGCACAGCTGTGGCCACAACATGCATACATCTGACCATTTCAAAATGAAATGAAAGCGTCCCACATCATCCCTCCTTTTTCTGAACAAAACTCTGAATAGTTCCAGGGTCAGTTTTATCTCCAGATCTCCCTCCCAGCAGTATCAGTAGCTCCCCCCTCTTGCAACTAAAGGGTTTGGTCACTTAAACAGATCATGTTAGGTGAAAACAATGACAGTTTAAGATGGAGAATGGAATATGATGGACCGTAGGAATTAGACTACATGAAATCATGTGAGAAACACAGAAATACAAAACAGCATTAGGACCTGGTACAGACCAATAGAGGTTTGTTCACAGGTAACTTCACTTTAGCATTCCCACTCTCACTTATGAGACTGGACCTGTCCCACTTTTGCACCATACACATGAATTGAGTTGCTCTGTCTTGGTTACTATTCTAAAGTCTTTGGATGTAATGGTCTGAATAAAAAGGTCCTGTTATGTTTGCATTATGTTGCAGTGTTGCTATATTAACCCTTATCTTAGTTAGCCTAGCTAAAAAGCCAATTAGCTAACATGTACCTTTATTATGTTGACTACACGCAGGCTTAGTTAACTAGCTAACATGTACCTTTATAATGTTAACTACACGCAGGCTTAGTTAACTAGCGAACATGTACCTTTATAATGTTAACTACACCCAGGCTTAGTTAACCGTGAGGAGTTCCAGTGACTGTGTTTGACCTTGGATGGCCGGAGGTGGTGTGGGTGGTTGCTGTTTTGGTTAAAGCTACTCAAGATGTCTGTGCACATCCTTGGAACTTAATATTAGTTTCAGGCCACTGAAGTTATTTATGGATGCATATTTTCTAGGTAGTTGGGTGTCTGTGTTTTTGATGGTCATTATGTTCTGGTGTCTCTCATATCCAGTTTTTCTTTCTGTTGTGCCTTTAGATCCAACTACAGGTCCGCAAGGCTCAGTCTGGACTTGGCTCCAGAATGTTCATGCCCATGGATCATGGAACCATGGCAACCACCAAGACCCAGGAGAAGTGGAGGAAAGCCCAGGAGCGCTTTATTGAGACCTGTCAGACTCCTCCTTCTGAGACTCCTCCTCTGCCTTCTAGCGCAGTTAAAAGCAGGTTAAAAGCTTGGGTAAAAGGGGAGTCCACAGACTGACTGCAGCATATAGTTTTACTTTTCCTGTATGTTTAGGTTAAATTAATGAAATTCATAATTGAATTAGCCAGTTGGAACTGTTATTGCCGTATGGAGTCTTTTCATGCGATACCGCAGGACTACTTTTATATTGATCCATATGGTGATGTGGCTCTTTGATCCTTTCATTCATTAAAGATATCTGTATGCAGCAATCAATTCACATCTTTTTTTAACTCTAGGGAAAGGTTGTACTGTTGTTTACTGACATGAAAGTACAAATTCTGATGTTAAATTGTACTGGAGTAAAACCTCTCCCTTCTCATTCCTAATCTTGATAGCCATTTCTTGTTTGAAGTCCAACAAACCGTCCCAATAAATCAAAATCTACCTTTGAGGTATTTCATATGTATACAGTTCAGTGTTTGTTTGAAACCTTAGAATATCTCCACAGAATTTGTTAACTCACCTCAAAAATAAGCTATTGACATTTGCACACAGTCAAATAAAACCTAATAGAAAATGTTTGAGATGAGCTAAAGGAAGGGAAGTCCATCAGCTGAGTCCACCCAAAGCACATGGAATTTCAAGGATTTGAAGGCGTGCTTCAAGGAAGGTCTTGTGTCCTATGTGATGTGTATCAGTTGTGTACATCAGTGATCTTGGGGAACAGGAGACACAGACAGCATTAAATTGGAGGGGTGTCAGTAATTGTATCAAACGTGTTAAGAAAGATTTGATTTTCTTCAAAATATAAAGACTTCCTATTTTATTTGAATCAGTGGTGTGTGAAATGCATGAGAAACTGAAAAGGTTGACAAAGTTGATCCTGGGTTTGCAGTTGCAACAAAAACATCCATAAGCCGGACATGCCACCTGTGTTGGGTCAGCACCATGAGGGCCCTCATGACTGTATCGATTCAAAATATTTAGTCTTGTGCAAATTTATAAGGACTTCATGGTTCCCACAGTCATGGAAATCCTGGAAAAGTCACAGAAGTTGAAAATCCAATTTTTCAGGCCTGGTAAAGTCAAGAAATTGACTGAAAGCTTTGATAAAGTCATGAAATTAGATTTTCACATATATTGGTCTAATGAAAGTATTTATGTTGTATACTCTCATTGGACTCTTCCATGGATATTTCGTAAAAGGTTTTTATTCAATTATTAGGCCCAACCTGTGGACAAAAGTACACAATTTTTTGTACTTGTAGGTTGTGAAAGGTCATGTGAATTTCTTTAAGTGTCCTTGAAAAGTCATGGAAAAGTTTTGATATGTTATCAAGTGAAAAGGGAACCCAAGGATATTGTGCAATAATGTAAGGCTGACTTGAAGCAATTCAGCAATGATACCGTTTTCTGTTCCGAGGTCAACATGCCATTGTGGTCTGTGTACTTTCTAGTTTTTTGAAGTTTCATTTCAAAAATGTAAATGAAAAAGAAAGGAAGGAACACTTATTTGATTGTCAATTAAATAACTAAAAATGAAAAACACAAAACAAGTTATTTACTTTGTTCTCGTTTTGTGCATCATAAAATAAATGTACATGAAAATAAAATGAGAAACTGCCTTTTTAAAATTTGTCTGAAACCAGAAGTGTCAGATAAAATTCGAAGTGTAAAGGCTTAGTAGCAGTTACACTGCACACTTACTTTTAAACTCACAGGGGTTCAACCTGTGTAATAACGTAATGGCTTTAAAGAAATACATGTATCTAACTGACGACTTCAAGTTCCACAGTGTGTTGTTGTGACTGCTATGACACCAGACGTGGTGTTGTATTCTGAGTGTGAGCGCATTGTTTACTTTGAGTTAAAGGGGACATATGAAAATTGTATCATTTTTTTTTTTTGTTCTTCTACACATAGAGTTGGGTATCTAGCGTGCCTACCAACCCAGTCAGTTTGTTTTGGGTTTTGTCTATGTCAGAAAAGATGTGATTCAGCGAGCCCTTCAGATCATCTCCCCACTGTGACATCCCAAGGGGTGCTCAGTAGAATTAGATCACCACAAAGCCAAGTAGGGACCGCCCCCATGTCACCCGATCCTGTGCCTTTGTGTTCTTGCAAGTATTGGATACACTAGCTAGCACCGAAGTGAACTCGGCACTCCAACTGCTCTGTGGTCGGCTGCACTGAGCAGCACACATTCTTTTGCGCTAACCACTTTTCAATTCAATTCAATTCAATTCGATTCGATCTATATAGCGCCATAACAATACAATTGTCTCAAGGCGCTTTACAGAGCCCAGAGCCTGGACCCCCTTAGTGCAAGCACAATGGCAACAGGGGCAAGAAAAAACTGCCTGTTAGTCAGGAAGGAACCTTAAGCAGAACCACGGCACATAAGGGGGGACCCATCTGCTTGAGGTCGGCCAGGTGGAGATAGGAAGTGGGGGATGGGGGGGGGGGTATATATAGAACATAGAGGAATCAATCAATAACCATAGAACACCTTATAGTTGTCTCTCTCTGACATTTGTGTGTAAATGGGGAAAACGAGATCTTAGACCAAGAATGAGGACATGCAGACAGTTAGAAGGGGGAGGATGTAACCCTTTGGGGTGTAAGGTCATCATTTAAGTTGATTCATTCATAAATAGAATACGTTCATATAAAGTTGTATAAATAGAATGAAACGGTTATAAACATTTAGTGTGGTGATCTTACAGTTGGTTCATATTTTGCAGAGTGGATGTAATTTCATGGTTACATTTATAGACTGTGTTATTTTCAAGGTGTGAATAGTGTTGTACAGTGATGGCAATGTTGTGACTTGATTGGTGTATACTGTCATTTTCAGAGGTTAAAAGGGCCCATTGTAAAAAAAAATGATATTTGAAAGTATTTTAATTTGAAAGTATTTCATGATTTAAACACTTTCTTAAATAGGACAAGGGAAAATTACATTTCGCTTTGTTCATAAGCTAAATTGTGAAATATTGAGAAAATGTATGTATATATGTATGTACATGCATAAATTAGTTTTATTGTATTTGAATGTTTATTCATACTTTAGACTTGAAGCAGAGGGGGTTAGAGAGGTTATTGCAATTCCTGAGGCAAGTTACTAACACATACATGAGAATCAACACGTAAGTAAGAAATAATCTAAGGAGACAATACTACTGTTTGATATCTGAACACAGCCCAGCCCTGCACTCTGTGTCTGCCTACTGATCATCTCTGTCTCGCCTAGCTTTCTTCTCAGGGCTCAGGGCTCAGGACACAGACACACAGACACACAGACACACAGACACACAGACACAGGCACAGACAGACACACAGGCACAGACACAGACACAGACACAGGCACAGGCACAGACATGCACACAGACACACAGGCACAGACACAGGCACAGACACACAGACAGACAGACACAGGCACAGGCACAGGCACAGGCTCTAACAGTGTTTCATCCCTTTTAGTAGTTTAATGACTCAAAGTTAATGGTTAATGATTTTATGAGATTTTATTTGATTTCAATTCTATGAAATTCAGGGTCATAGTATGGTTTAGATGAATGTCTGAGGAGCACTGAGGCTATATGCACACGATACGGGAACATATGACAAGTGCTTTGAATAACATGAAAATCAAAGTAACCATCCACTCTGTTTCTCTTTCATGCTTTGGCCACTGGGGGTTAAGCTATCCTTTTTTAGCAAAGATACTGAGACATCTTCTTGTTCTTTATAAAACTAACCAAAATAAAGGAAATTATTTCTGTCTTATCCTTTCAAGGCAGACATTTAAAACATCAGCCAAGAGCGAAGACACAGGGAAAATGTCTAAAATGGTTGACATGCACAGGAAACCCCCTGGGTGTAGAAGGGCCATGGGGGACCACAGAAAAACACCTGGTCTCTTCTTTATCTCTCCAATGTGAAGGATATGAAGGTTAAAGGAAAAAGAGTTAATGATGAATGAACAGTCAACCAACACTATGGACATACAGTATAAGCCAAATCCATTCCCAGATGTGTGCAGAACACTTCTATTTTTAGGTGTTCTGGGAGTGAATGAATATTATGAGCAGGTGCATAGCGGCGCCTAGGAGGTCCCTAATCAGCTTGTTGAGATCTTAGTCAAGATGTAGATCTTTACTACCGGTTGGTGCTACCTCTGCCTCTTTCAGCCAGTCTGCTGTTTTCACATAAACAGCTTCACATCTAAGCACCACATTTAAAAGCTCTGAAGAGGCCTTTTCTTTGAGTAAAACAGTTATCATTTGGAATCAGGGCATTCGCATATGTGCGCTCTGTCCTAACATTACAGCCATCTGTTTTCCATCACAGGTTTCTATATCTATAATGTTACCATGGCAATCTCACTGGGGAAATTAATTAAAACTACAGAGAGATGCAAGGTTTGCTCCTATCATAGCTCTGCTTATAAACAACTCTTGTGTGGAGAGGCTTTTTCCTTACACATCTCCACGCTCCACACCAGGTAAGACCTATTTGCTGTCCTTTACTCTCACTGAAGAACACATTTCATGTCTCAGCAGAGACACTACTCTTAGCATTGTATAGATCAGAAATGTGAAAAAATACCCTTTCTGAAGTTTTGAGAACATTTAACATTTGGTCAGTAAGAAAATTAATGCAACAAATCTTGCTGTTGACTTGTGCCTCAGTATATCTGCTTCCTTGAATTGAGCTTCTCACTATGCCGAGCAAGCTGGAGGGTGCCATGGACGCTCTTATAACCGTCTTCCACACTTACTCTGGAAATGAGGGTGACAAATTTAAACTGAACAAGGGGGAACTTAAAGAGCTGTTAAACAGCGAACTCACTGATTTCTTAAGGGTAAGTCACCTCTGCTGTTGTGTTTAACCACAAATACCATTGTATCATCAAGATAGACTGTTAGACTGACAGTTTGCCAAACTATTTTTGAATCCAAAGGTCTCTAATTTAATTTATATTTTTAATTCCGTTAATATCTCAAGATGCTTTACAGATCCCAATGCCTTGTTTATTACTGAATAATGACACAGGTTAGAACAGGTGGTTAAAATGTGTACATGGTTAATAGGATTTATTTTATTAAATAACCAGTGAATTAACTGTTTCAATACGAAGTCACCAGGATATATTCTGAATGCTACAATCCCTACATTATGTATATGTGTGTGTGAGTTTTAGCGTTATTTTCTTTATTATTATTATTATTATTATAATCTATATGGAAGAAGTCTGTTAAATTCATGTTAGTTTTCATACATGTTCATTATATAAATTAATCTGTCTATTAACATTTAAAATACAGACATAGGAGTAACTAAAGCTAAATCTTCATTGTATGTTCCTGAAATTGTTATTGCCGAGAAGCTAATGCTAATATGACACTCTGAGATTCTTTTGAATGAAGAGTGCATTACAAATCAAATAAATTATTATTATTATTATTATTATTATTATAATATTTGATTTGATGACACTTCTTGGATGTTATTACTTTGTAAAAAAAGAACAAAGTTCCTTATTATTGCTTATTCAGCTATTTGTGACTGGAAGGGACGTTAGGTATCGGTCTGTAATTGGCCAAGGGGTCGAGGTTTGGCTTT